>NW_020837946.1:85082554-85147554 GCF_003676395.1 Aethalodelphis obliquidens | reverse complement strand
CTGTTTCGAATTTATAGCACCGCAGCTCCATAGTAATATAGGTAAAATTTACAGGCTGACTATCTGCTACTTCAGTGAAAGAAAATTAAGAGTTGATTTTATAACCGCACAACTGATATTTGCTTTCTGATACTTTGAGGAAGCATACAGTTTGGAGGCTTCAATTAAACTGCCAAAAGAGAAAAAGCAAATTGATTAACTCTTAAAATACAATTTATATTTTTTAGAAGGCTTTCCAGGAGGGAATTAACTTTATACTCTTCTATGTAAACACTATTTGTGCAGCATATTATAAGTGTAATAGAAATAATATATCACCTCTGTTAGATTTATAACTTGTACAACAGTAGTGAGTATTAGATTTTGGTCAAAATGTTTCTTTCTTTCTCTCTCTCTCTCTCTCACTTTCTCCCTCTCTGTGCAACAGAGTTTTTACAGGATTGCTGGAAAGAGGTTAAGTCTAGTATCCAATCTTACCTGAATCCTAGGAAGCCATTATCATTAAAGTATATTTCAAGGTAGCTACTGACTCCCACGAAGTTACTGCTTTGAGTTAGAATCACAGTATCTTTTTTGAAAAAATAGGAAACATATTTTGCAAAGAGTACTCAGTCAAATACTCTTCTTTAACTCTGACCAGATTTATGATGAATGCATATATTGCAGTTCTTTTACAACAACTCAAAGATAGACAAGACAGACATTCGGTATTTAAGAAGCCCGTCTCTTAAGACTCAGGCTATCCCAGGTTTGTTCCGTGGTGTGTTTTGGGTTTTTTCAAAGCGTTTTATTTTCCACAGTGGAATCAGCTGAGGATAGAGTGTGAGCAGTGACTCTGGATTTCCTTTGCTTTTGTCAAACTGTGTCACAACCGTAAAGTTATTTTAACAGAGTTTATTTGCCTAGGCATTTCCTCTCTCTTGTAGTAGTGTAAGAGAAAGGGAAACAACATTTTAAACTGTAAGTACAGCTGAGTGGACTTGAGTGATTCTTCCAGCTCCTATCATAAGCAGACAGTTCAGTGATAAGTGTGTGGGCTTTTTTAAAGCCTTTAAAAAGTATTCATAAATCTCTTATTGGTTCTTTCATTTCAATTTTCCTCAAGCAACTGCAGTGGGAATTAGACAAGTTTGAAAATTCTAATGTCTTTCTTTCTTGGACCAGACCTCATTGCTTCTATCATGGTTAACAGTGACTCAAACGGGGAAACTTGCAAATTCTTCAATATATTGTGTATCTGGTATAAAAAATCATTACCCAAAATACAATAGTTGATGCCATTAATATGTTTGGTGGGACTGTCCAATAAACTTCCTTCAAGTAACTCTAATGAATCCTCCTTCCTTGGTCAACCCTGCCCCCCTCCCCCCTTGGTCTTAGATCCTGCTCTTGCATAGCCATTCACACAGTGGCCAGGGCTTAAGCTCCAATACTGTATGAGAATGCAAACAAGCAGATTTCACAATCAGATGACATTGAGACTTACACTCACTGTGCCAGACTCTCTACTGACTGCTCTCTCATCTTGGGCCAGCCTAGGGATCTGAGAACCTGCTGCAGTTAGAACGAAGTCACCTGATTGCAAGGTTTCCCTCCTGTTTATTCTCAATAACAGAATAAACTCTGGGTGTCCACCTGCTCTCTCGGTCACCACCAGCCAGGGTTCCCTATCACTGTCCTGGTCAAAGAAGCATCCCCCAAAGGGGTATATTTACCTCTTCCAGGAGAAATGCATGTAGATGAAAACGGACTATCGTCCTCTGCAGGCTTTCTATAACATCTCCATTTCCAGAGTCTCACACGTGCCTTAAACACTCTTCCTCTCCTAAGTTTAGGAGGACAAATTGATTATATAATACTACCTGGCATTTATGCATTAATCTCCTGACAGCAGAGCCTGTTCATAGATATTTTTCACTTGATCCTCATAACAACCCTCTGAAGGGAGAGGGAGTAATTATTATTATTATCATGATTTTAAAGGTGAGTAAACTGAGACTCAGAAATTTTAAATGACTTTTGCCCAAATCACCTATTGTCGGAAGCTGGGTCTGGTTCCTGTCTCCTGATTCTCTCTGTGCTCTTTTCATCCCCTCTAGGGTACAAATCTAGGCGAGCACACAAAAGCCAAAGTAGGATTTCTAACTATTCGGCAGAGTATGGTAGTGTAAGTATAACACCCTGTCCATCCGATTCAGTGGATACATCTGTGCCTGGGCAGGAAAGGGGAGAGGAGGAGAGGGGAGAACTAAGGTAAGGTCAAGAACAACTGAACTAAAAGCTGTGGGAAAAGCAAGTTAGATCTAAGGAAGAACACCTGGTGTGCAATATTTTAAACAAGTATTCATGGGATAAGTGATGTCCATCACTTTGGGATGGAACAGGTTTAATCTTGCTTGGAGAGTTTAAAAGTTTTTTTTGCTTTTTCATAATACCTCACCAAAGTTGTATGCTGATCTTCTAGCCTATTCACTCTCATCTCCCAATTTATTTGAACATGAAATTCAAAGAGATGCCGCATATGAACAGACAGCTGTATACTAAACAAAGGTACCTTTTTGGTTCACTTTTTTTTTCTTCCCCAATGAATGCTTCTTTAAGAATTTGAAGTTAGGTACTCAGTTAAAAATACTATTCTTCCCTTGGTCATGAGAATGTCACTGGAGTACTAGTGCTAAGACTAATTTAGAGAACTGATATATAATGTCACAGATTCTGTAACATACATGGGAAACTGAGTCCCTTACTCTCCAGGAACTTGAAACTGGCCGCCTACTGCCCATACTCATCGGCCATTTTCATTGCTTCTTTCATGTTGTCTATGTTACACACACACACACACACACACACACACACACACACACCCGGCCCATCACCACCACATACCACCACACACTATTTCACACTTTTCAGGCATTTTTATTTACTAGAGTTAAAGTAATGAACAAAAAGCAAATAAAACCTGTCAACCAAGTTTTGATAACATTTTAAAATTACTTCGCTTTATATTTTTTTCCATTTTGTAATATGTTTTATCTATCGAAATAATAAAATTAGAACATCTTTCCTTCCTTGTGTTATATTTTTATAACTGAGATACAAACTCTGGATGAATAGAAATTGAATTGAAAATGTTCACCAGCACTTACATTAGCATCAAGGAGAGCCTTGCAACAAGGTACCTGACTTTCATAAGAATACATTCAGGAGGGTCTTGCCAGATGATGGGTCTTACTGGTATTGATTCAGACCACACTAGTCACCTTGGGCATGATATAGATATCCTAGACATTATGAGGCTTGGACTTAAAAAAAAATCATCATTTTGTAATTTTGTTCACGTTTCTGAGAGAAAACACAGCCAATACTTAAATTTTCTAAGAGAAAAAAAAAATCCTGCCCATTCTTCTGAAATTTAAGTAGGCAACCCTTGAAAGATCCCTGGGAAAAGTCTGTATTTTCTCAGGTTTAACTAAATAATTTATGCATACTTTCACTTGGGCATGATGAAGCAATTTTAGCCTTTAAAACCCACAACTACTCAGGAGGGAAAAGGTCTGGTTCCTGCAACTTAAATAATTTAAACATCCAGGTGGAAATGCTTTCAGCATTTTCCCTTTTTGAGACAAAGGAAGAAGACTTCAGAATTTTGAGATACTAAGAATAAAGAATTGATAAAAGACCTAACCTCGGATGTATTTAACTTAGAATGGAAACCCTGCAATATTTTTTGAATGATGTGGACCAGAGTGAGGGGTGAGGTGAAATGTCTGCCTACCTGCTGTTTATAATAAAGGAACACATAGAAAATAACATGTCGGCATAGCCCAAAGTCACACATATATGTACATACATATATAAATACCCACATATACAAATAAATATATCTGTAAAAGCTAACATAACCCCATAGCCCACGCCAATCCAAGCCTAAGCATTTGGCAACAATTAGAGTTTTAGAAGAAGCTGTGTTAAAATACATTATGCTTTAATCCCTGGCTTCCTGGGTTATATAAAATGAGTATATCTTTTGATATCTAACTAAGTAAATTAGGATGAATGAGAACAGAACAAAATGTCACTTCTGTAGGACACAGGACTGCAAAAAAGGATAGATGCAACTACTAAAATACTAGAGGAGGTTTTGAAATGCAGGTGTCGGGCATAATCGGCGCTCTGAGTCCCTGGTGTCTCTGCCTTACATCAGATTTCAGAACTACCATGGGGAAGTCGGCCTTCTCACCTGCAGGTCTGCAAGTGATATGTTTGTAAAAGAACGTGCGACTTGGAACACAACCCCTGTAGATTCAGAGCACAGTTCATAATCAGAAAGTTTTGAGGGTTAAAAAATTTCCTGCTGTCTTATAAACATACCCCCAAATGTATGTGATACTTAGTGTTGTAATTTCTTGTGAGAGACAAAAACACGCAACAATTCAGACATATAGCACCGTGGGGTTTTCGTTTGTTTGTTTGTTTAATCTTTGTCATATCCAGATTTGATGGCTCATGTAAAGATGAAAGTCAGCTAAGGTACAAAATAAGGTAACAGAGCTAAAGAGTTGGTTTCCTTTAGAGGTGAGTATGACAAAAATTATACAGGAAGGGTGAAAAGAAATCTTGCTGGGTATGTATTCTTTAAAACGAGTAGGGGGGCTTCCCTGGTGGCGCAGTGGTTGAGAGTCCGCCTGCCAATGCAGGGGACGCAGGTTTGTGCCCCGGTCTAGGAAGATCCCACATGCCGCGGAGCGGCTGGGCCCGTGAGCCATGGCCGCTGAGCCTGCGCGTCCAGAGCCTGTGCTCCGCAACGGGAGAGGCCACAACAGTGAGAGGCCCGCGTACCGGGGGGAAAAAAAAAAAAAAAAAGAGTAGGGATTTCATTCCATTTTAGAAGAAAATAGGTCTTCCATGTTCATGAATTTCAACTCTCCAAAACTCTGGCCCTGTGCATTCTAGGCAGCGACACACTGGGTCTCCTAAAGAGAGATCCTGAAGAAAGTATGAAGAAAGGTTACCCTCTGAGCCAACAGGAAATGTTAAGCTTGGCTAGGGCCGCATAAAAGAGGGTTGCTGAAACCAAACATCACGTCCAGAACAAGGTCGCTATGTTATGATGATTTCATTCTGAATGCGGTGCTGGCTTTGTTTTTGTTGCGGTGGTACGGGTGAGGGCCACCTAAGTGACGTAGATTAGGGCTGTGGAATGGGGAAGAGTGATATTACACCATGGACACATCAGTGCTGTTAAGGGATTCAAGAAACATTATTCTTGCTAGATTTAAAGAGCTTGAACATCAACAGCTAAGGTATGGAATGTGAAGGGTGGCCCAAAAAGAGATTGAAGTGGGGTGCGTAGTGGTTTTTCCTTTCATTTTCTTTTCTTTTCTTTTTTTTCCTCTTTTTGGTCATCCATTGACTTTAATTAAGCCCAGCCAGCCTCTTAAGCATGGGAAACTTGGAGAACTTTTTTGTTTAAAGTGACCTTGTTCCCAGGGTTTTCCCTACAACTTTTCTCAGCTCTGTTGCAAGGATGAATATCCACATTCCTGCTCTGAGTCTTAGAACAGGGCACCTGGCATAAACAGATAAAATTTAATCTCATCTGAGTATAATACTGAGAGCGCTTTTTTTTTTTAAAGAAAAAGAAACCTTTCTCCATAATCCTGCTAGTTATACTTCTTAACTGTATTATTTTAAGTCAATTAATTCAAATTTTAAAATAATGAAATTACTAGCAGAGACTCTAAACTTCTTTTAGTATATTAAATTGGGCAGATTGCTTCTCTCCTTCTAATTATGAATGTTGCAGTTACAAAAGAAACTGTCATTTTGATAGAGCAAAAGACAATCTGTCTGCCAAAAATGTCCAACCATAATTCTAAAAAAAAGTCATCGGCATCAAGAACATGCTACTTTGTTTGATGTACTGTCTTATTGGAAACCTAATTTGCTTTCAACCTCTGAGACAACACATAACATAAGTTTGTGTGACTAATTTTTCTTGGAAATATGAGTAATTAGAATTAGGGTCCGTTTTCATAGCAGGAGTGGACAGGTTTTTAAAAAATTCAAAGTAAGTGCTAGAGTTATTTTCTTTGCTTTTTTTTTTTTTTTTTTTATAGCACTCCTAAAACCCAGTAGAGGGGGGATGCTGAGCTCTGTACTGGATAATGTGAGACCCCATGTAAATTGTGAGTGATTGCAAAGTACGAAAAGGTTTATTACCTAAGGTGAGCCCTCCCAGAGCTCCAGGAGTATAAAAGCATTAAGCGTATGTTCTAACAAAGTCATAAAAATCAATAAACAGGAACCCCCCACCTGTGCAATGGCCCCAGTGCTAAGTTTTATACATGTAGTAATAGTGCATATCAATTTTCACCACCCTTCCTACGCTAGCTATCACAGGGCCTACCACCACTGGAGGGACGGCAAAAGCCGCACCATTCATCCATCCCACGGAGTTGTCTACATGCCAGGCCCATTGCATCATTGTCAGTTTTATTCTATCTGCAACTGGACAAGGCTGCAGCCCTAGCTTCTATACACCCACTCAGTACCGCAACAATCGCAAACTGTGTGCCTCTGTTTAAAGAGTTTACAAGTCCTCCTGAAAGAGAAACAGAATCGTTGCATATGAATGCCCCGGACCCCGGAGGATCACACAATGGAAAGGGGAAAGACACGTCGCTGCCACCGATATGTGACCTTGTCCAACTGCTGCAGTCTCGGGCTTACCCACCAAGGTTTACAAAATCATCACGCATTCTCAAGAAGCATCCAGATGACCAGGTTTCTACAGCAACTAGTTGTAATCTGCGCGCCCCTACATAGCCAAAAGATTCTGAAAGCACGGGTCACCATTTTAGCAGATGCACGGTAACATACGCTAAAAATGAGGCCCTAAATATGCAGCATTTTCACCAGGTTACAGAAATAACTACTAACTTCACACTTATTTCATGATTAAAGGAAATCCTCCCACCCCACCTCCCCATTTTTACCAACAAGGCAGAAAATATGACTGAACCTGTAACCTTTGTACCACATCCACTCTTCCCCAACCATTGCTCTGTGTGATATGGGGTGGGAGGCACAGGCTTATTAAAATCCCAGCCACTCGTTGGTAAAGAGGTCCAATAACGCTAGGGGAAATACTTCATCTGGGGCTTTCTGGAAAAGAAAGAAAGAATAAAAGGGAAAAAAAAGCTTCGTTTTAATTCTAATCCAAAGGTAACTCCTCTGTAGTAACGAGGAACATTTGAGAAGAGAGCCTTCATTCAGACCCAGGACTTGGGTGAATTTTTTCTTTCTTGCAAATGGCTCTATTGGCCATAGTTTTAATAGGCCTGACAAACAAAACGCGACCCTTGGTGATGACTCCTCTTCTCCCCTCCCCAGCAGAAAACAAAACCAAACCAAAAAAACCAGGAGTTTTATCTGTCTGAGGTTGCCTTTGATAGCGCTCACAGCACGGAAGTGCTACTCACGGGTACTTAAAGCTGCGTCATTTAGGAGCATAAAAATAGAATAAAGTTGTGCAGCAAATGAAAAATTATGACATAACTCAAGTTCTGTGGCATGAAACAGGCAAGATGAGCCATCTAACTGTTTTCCAGAACCCCAAAAATAAAGAAAATGGAAAATGTAACTCTAGCGTGATTTCCATGAAGGTGTGTGCTAACTTCAATGCCATCCGCAAGAAGAGTTGTTATGGATATTATGAGAAAATTAAACATTTCTAGCAATGCAAAGAAAGTGAAGTGCTGCAGTTGTGAACATCTGGCATACAATAGATAATTTAAGGGAAAGTGACCCTCATGTATAATTTTTAACTGAAGAACTGTCAGGCCCCATTAGTTCCAATAGGGCCTGCCAGGCCCAAGATCGGTTTTTTGGAGTATTGTATTAGTGTAGTTTCTGAAAGAGCAGCGTGAAAACATAATATGGGGATTCAGTAAATTTAGTGTTTTTAAAAATTGTACACATTACTTGTTACACTGACATCAATGCTCTCCGCCTCTGTGTTCAGAATGAAAGGCCCAATAGGGTAGCAACTGCCATGGTAAACAATTCGTGAAAAAGCCCTTCTGAGCAGTTGTACTATGTTCAAAAGTAACCCCCAAAAGTTAAATGGGAAAACCAAATGGTGGCTATCGTACTGATTATTCACTGTGGTACTGAATGCTTATGACTCAAAGGCCTTGAAGGAAATAGGGCAAGGAGCAGAAAAGCCATATTACACCAATTCAACTGAAGTTCTTGTTAGGAAGTATGGAAATTCCCAGATGGTGTGTGAAGGAGGTGACACAATCTTCTTGGGAAACAGAACATGTATGCTTCAAAAGTAATGGCCTAAGTAAATCAGAGGGAAAAAAAAAGAGGTCACCTCTTCTCCTTCAAGTTGGCCATTCAACTAAGCAAATATATATTAAAGCTCTCTTCTCACCAGGGTTATCTAAATTAAACACATGGTAAAAGGACAACAATGTACAAGCAGCATGTGATGGTTGCAGGTAGTGCCATCTTTCTTGAAGGCAAGGGTTCATGGCAGGGTAAAGGAAAGAGTGAATAGTCAGGGAACTCATGGAGAAAAAGGGGTAATGGAGCTGGTAGGTATACAAAATACTTAGCTCAGTTCGTGGGGGCTTATGTTTAACATCTGGTGAACGCACCATACTTAATTTTGTTGTGTGAAGTTGTGCAGTTTAAAATCGTGTTTGCCTTACCTCTCTAACCTTAGGGGGATCAGCGTGATACTGTGTCGTTGGTATTCTTTGGTATAAATGTTTCGAGGAAATTTCAGGCACTTCCGTCCCACATTAATGGGATTCTTGGCATCCTCTCTCCCTTTTAATGTTGCACTGATGTGGAATTAATCTCTCTATTTAGGTGGTTTGTCTTTGATACAAATATTAAATAATCAAGTCAACATCTTTATATATTTAAATCTACCATTTTGTTATTTAGAGAGGCAACTATTCACTTCCATAATTATAGCCACTTAAAGTCTACTAATTAGATAACGTAACTGGGCTTTACAGGTATTATAGAATATTCTTTACTAGACACTATAGTACAAACAATCATTAGCTCAGCTATAAAAGGGTTTAAATACTGATGTATTTTTTAATTTGCTTTATGACCTAAACAAGCAATCCATGTACATTAATAGGCATAATTGTTTTGTTGGCATCTGTCCATTCATTTGATCCACCTTGACAGCTCCGGCCAACACATCAGCAAAACTCAGTAACCACAACACACTAGGAGGAACCATTAGCGACATCCTCTCAGAAACGTATCATGACTTCAATTATTCTGATACTGGGAGATGGAAGTCTCCGTAGCTTACCACAGTACCCCTTACAGATGTTCCAGACAAGGAGTTTGACAGATAGTTCCACCTCAAACACCACTTTCAAGTGGCCATAAAACAAGCCTTAATGAGGTGATAAATGTGTTTACCTTTGATTAGGTGAGCCACTCGATAAGATAACATGGAGGACCACTTTCCAAGAGTCAATATGTAGAGAAACTGCTGGCCACTACCATTCTATCGGGATTCCAGAGGCGGGCACAGCCGCAACAGGGACACCTCGCT
The DNA here is from genome assembly GCF_003676395.1 of Aethalodelphis obliquidens. Classification (NCBI taxonomy): domain Eukaryota; kingdom Metazoa; phylum Chordata; class Mammalia; order Artiodactyla; family Delphinidae; genus Aethalodelphis; species Aethalodelphis obliquidens. Next base: position 85,137,953 of record NW_020837946.1, on the reverse strand, counting down.
CCTCCAACACACCTTTCCGTTGGAGAGTTTGGTTTTGCCAGTGGAAAGAGCAACATGTGTAAGAAATTTTTGCTTCACCTGTGGACTCCAACAGTTCTTAGAAAACCCATTCTTGGATTCTAAGACTCTGCGTTATTACTCAACTCGACCACAGCTCTCCCCGTGGTATAGTACAACTGCGTTCTTGCTTGTCTGTTTCTGTGGGTGGGGGCTGAGAGTTTGTTTCCATCATCTTTGTATCCTCTGAGGTTAGGACTGTGCCTGGGCCCATGGGTGACAGTAACTGGTATCTTGTGGATGCATGAATTTTGTTGTTGCTGTTGTTTCTTAGAGACACTAGAGCCATGTTTCCTAATTCCAGAGATCTTGCTTACGTGGTAAGAATCTTACATCCAGTCTCAGGTCTATAAATTTTGATACTGTACTGCCTTTTTGCCAGGTAGGGCAGTAAGCACCCACCAAGAGCACGGTCTAGTAACACACTCTCTGCTCGTTTCAGTTGCCCTTCCTGCACGGGGACTTTGGCATAATCACCGCAAAGGGACTGTGGTCTGATTTCACAGGAGGAGACTGTTATCATTTGGTCCTTGACAACTTCCGCAAACAGTTACTCTTAGCCTAACAAGCAAACATTTAACTGATAAAATTGGAAGGAAAAATAAGGCCAAAATGGCAGCCTCACCACACAACTTGCATGCGTTCTAAAATAAAGGAAATATGAATAAAAGGTAACTTACTCAGTGTCACTCGTACATATTTATAGTTTAAAATTTAGTCAAAGTTTATGTCCTGAGGTTGCACCTACAGGAAGCCAGATGTGCCTTCTGCCTGTGACCTAAGACAAGCCTAGAGCAACAACTAGATAATTTCTCGCTCACCCTCTACACCGTCGATTGCGGCGGCTTTCTGAGGTGAGAGAAACTGACAGCACTAACTCTCCAGGGCAGAACTTTCCAGTCAAGTGGATCAACGGACTGAAAATCTCTTATGAATAGTCATTAGGCCTTCATTACAAACCCCTCAAAACCCAGTTCTCTTTTCGCAACCAAATGCCTTTTGTCATCTTCACAAGGTGCATCATTTAATTACCAATTGATTTCTTTATATATGACAACATGTCAGATAGCAAAATACAGTGTATCTCCCTTAGGGGGAGAAGTCTGTTAACTATCAGTATGCCAGACTACGGAATTATCTGAAAAACAAGCACCCTGCATACTGTTTCTTCAATTTAGCTACTTTTCCTAACATCTGAGTTTCTCTCTTTTTGTTGTAAAAAGCCAATAAAAGGAAAGCTAATGAGAATCCTAATGGAGTCCTCCCATACCCTGAAACACTTTCAAATGAGTGAGAATACATTTTAAGCTTTCTCTATGTGAAAAATGAATACTCCACAACGTATAGGGAATGTAGAGTGAATTCCAAAATGCAACTATGTACAGAACCGCCACAGCCCATCTTTCTACATAAAAAAAAAATGTCAAACAATTGTTCTTGTTATACCAAGGATTTCCTCAGCTTCTGACTTAGCTAATGCACTGAATCTTCTGCTGCGCAACTGCTGCCTGATAATCAAGTCAGTACTGTATTAATAAGCTGAATAATAAGAGAATTTCAAAAATGTACAGGACTATTATACGGTAACAATAAAACCTCAAACGGAGTAAACCAGGGCAGTGCTGAAGGTGGGCGTCAGAAAATAATGAAAGCAGTGTTGCAGCAATGCACTCCATTGTGTGGTGGTGTAAATGCCTGCTTCTTTCATACACAGAAGCCACATTACATGAGTCCGAAATGTTCTCAGAGCGTCACTGTGCCTGGTTGTGCTAGAACCTGGCACCGACGGGCACTGAAAGCTGACATTATACTGTAGGATGTGCTGCAGGTGTGCAGGCCTGGGAACGTGCTCTAATTACATATTTTCCTGCCGCGCAACAATTAAGGTCGCCAAAGTAATTGCCACTTTCTTAATCCCTCTCTAACAAGACTGACATAAGGAATGGTTTATTTTTCTCTGGTTGTTTTGAAAGTGTTCTTCGAGATTTTGGTTTTCTATGGAACTGCATAAAACTAATTCTTATGTTCAGATGTGTGATTATACCCATTGTTAAAAAAAAAAAAAAGCCTGTCTTTGAACTGTAGTAAAACTAAAATAATTTAAAAAAAAGTGAACTGTGTAACTTGGTAGGTGGTTTAAACAATTTTCCTCTTAAAGAAGGTACATTTTTCTTTTAAGACCCTACGTTTCTACTCTCTGAACTGTTCAAATCACACGGGATGTTAAAATAGCTGACCGCAAGAAAACACAGACAAAATAGGTGTCTTCACTCGTTTAGCGCTGGTTCTTAACCTTTTGGGAGGTGATAGAGCCTTTTAAAAATCTGATTAAATGTATGGACCCACTGACCCCAAAATGCATCAATGTACAAAATGTTGCATGCAATTTCTGCTAGTGTACAGACCCCTTAAAATTCCATTAATGAATTACAGGGAAAGAACCCCAATCAACTAACAAATACTGCACTTATTTATGCACTTCCCTTCATTCACCCATCCTTGCATCCTCTAAGCTATCTGACCACCACATGAAGGATATAGTGTCTACCACGGGCATCAGGAACCAAGTTTGTGGGATTTATACTCTTAGCTAAAACCCATTTATTTCGTTATCATTAGTTGTCAATTTCCCATTTTAGTTGGGCTAATTGGGCAGAGCTGAATCATGCAGCGAATTTTGAGCCAGCTTACTCACTCTTGCCTCCTTTGCTACAAATCAGAAGATGGCAGTGCGAGCTGATTGAGTACTTAGCAGACAAACTGAAGTTATGTCAAGCGCATTACGATTTCACACAGGCTGAATGGTAGGGGCAGCAGATGTAACTAATGGGGTTAGGGAGAGGAGAAGCTCGAGTGGAGAGAGAGGGGATGGAAGGGAAACAAAAGTGATTGTATCGGTAATAGAGACTTCAAAGGGGAGCAGTTGGGAAGATTTGGGGGGGGTAGATCTGGCAAATGGAAAAAAGAGGCACATCTGCCTATAGAGTGGCTGATACAGGAGAGAGGCAAGGCCTGTGAGGAGAAAAAGCAAAGGAGGAGAATCAAAGGCAAGGAAATGTACAGCTGCACAAGAAAGGAAGCCTGATTCTATTTGTGGAGGCCACACAATGCCTCATGTGGTTGGAACTGTCCCAAATTGTCCTGCTCTGAGTGTCCCGTCCGTGAGACATCTTGCTAAGTTGGAGACCAAAAGTAACTGTAATGATTTCATCTGGGTGTTTGAAAATAAAACAAATTCATCCTGATGTTTGAAAAATCCTTTCATTACAAGACTGGTATGTGGTTTAAATATTAAATGCTCCTCCCATCCTCTGCCCCCCAACTTTCTTTCTTATGTGTTGGATGTTTCAAAACAGTGTTTGGTCAAAAAGGAGCTCTTTTACTGGACAAATAAAATGGGAGTTCTATGGATAAAAGTGAGGAACAGGCATGCTGTTTCTCTTCTTTCACGAGACAAATGAGATACTTTGGTTCTTACTTGGAGGTGGATGCTTGAATCCCAGTGGTAGAGAGTGTGTGTGTGTGTGTGTGTGTGTGTGTGTGTTACTGACAGTACAACAGGGAGTAAGGAGAGAAGAACAAGGACCAAATCCTTAAAGCAACATCAAGAAGGAGTGCAGGGGCCAGACCTGGGCTGTACCACTAAAAATTACATCATATAATTGGGGTGCTGTTTCCACCAGCAGTGGACAACTCCTGTCCTTACTCACATGGTGAATGCCACTCATTCTTTTTTTTTTTTTTTTTTGCGGTCCGCGGGCCTCTCACTGTTGTGGCCTCTCCCCTTGCGGAGCACAGGCTGCGGACGCGCAGGCTCAGCGGCCATGGCTCACGGGCCCAGCCACTCCGTGGCATGTGGGATCTTCCCGGACCAGGGCACGAACCCGTGTCCCCTGCATCAGCAGGCGGACTCTCAACCACTGCTCCACCAGGGAAGCCCCACTCGTTCTTTTTTAAGGCCAGCTCAAGAAAGAAAGTGTATCCTCTTTACAGCTGTGCTGACCTGTTTAAGGAAAAGGCAGCTCAGTCCCTCCTTGTGCATAAAGGGCATCAAGGACTTACCTTGATCAACACTCGATTCATTCTATCAGTCACTCAACAAACATGGCTTTCTTGAATATGTATTGAATATTAAATATTTATCGAATATTGAATTTCTGAATAGTTACAATGTGTCAGGCTCTGACCCTGCCAAGCTGTTCTTTCTGACAGTGATTCTTGAGGCTTAGTGAGGACTCACCTTTGGACCCTCGATGCTAAAGCAGTACCTGGCACCTGGTAAAGTAGCTACTATTTGTTAAGTACAATAATGAATTCACTGAATATAAAATAACTTCCCTGTCGGCAGGTTTATGCTAAAATGCTTCAAATAGGTGTAAGCTTTAAAAAAAAGTTTTTCTCATATAGAAGTGTACTCATTGTCGAAATAAGTTTTTTAAAGTGTGGCAGTTCAGCTCCTGGTCTTAAAATCACAATCATAGTATAGGTAGCTTTTTCCTGGGCACGACCCATACACCAACTAACACACAGCCGTGCACAGGGCATGCTAAGTAGATGTTTGTGGATTCATTTTTCATGGATATAAATGCCATTGGTCAGTCCTGAGCATTTCACAAACACTAGCGAGACTCTCTAGTCTGCTGACCTCATGTGTGAGTGCCTACAGACTCCCTATCAGACATTATTCAGGCAATTCTACATCTACCCCAATAGCAGGCTTTTTTTCTAACCCAATTTCCTTGACCTGTGTTTTCCTTCTAACCAGACTTCAGAGACAAAGGCAGAGCAGTAAATCATTTTCTTAGAAAAACACCATCGGGCTATTTCGGTCATTTGGGCTGTTATTTATATGCCATACCTGAAAAGTTATTCTGAGATGGTGTAGCTCACTAAATTCTTTTTTCCTCATTATCATTATTGCTTCAAAATGATCACTAATTTGCTCTTTGGCTTTCTAAGCGGGAAACATCAAAGAAAGGAAAGTTCTCCCTAATTTAACTTTTCTTGAAAGGTAACTGATTTACAAACAAATTACTTGTGCCTTGTAAGGAAGAGCCAAACCTGTCTGCTCATTTGTTACATTTTCAGGGGCTACAGTGTGGAAATGAAGCCCTAAGAAGGTCCTGTGTGATCCACAAACAACTTCACGGTATATTACACGTGCATCAGATACAGAGACCAAACCCTCTGACTAGCAAGCAACCTGCCACGCAGAAGCCTTGCTTGGCAATGCCTTAAACAGCTTATTTAAATTGCAAACTTTCCAGCTGCCGCTTACAGGTGATTTTGAAAGTTCAATGTATAAACTAAACAGCTTCATCTCCAGTCTTTGTTTCTCAAATCATACATACGTCTTCTTTGAAAGGTACTATTTCATCTCTCTCTTAAATGCTTATCACCTTTGCTAAGAAATGGCCTTACAGAGTAAAAATGTATCTAAAACATGCATGAAGCTTAAACAAATATTCCAGCTTGAGGGCAAATAACGTTAGAGACATGGCTAGGAATTTCCAGGATGAAGTTTTGCCTTGAAGAGAAATCACATGAGAAGCATTTGTGAAGTCATAACTTTATAGTGTAAGATGATCAAAGCCAAGTATTAATACTTTTTTTTATCAGCTCACCTTCTAAACAATATTTCAGTAGATTTCCTTTCACACAGTGATATTTGTAATAAATGTTCTGCCTTTGTTTTAAAGTCAGTCTGTAGAAAGATGACATCAGCTTAGCAAACAATAAGGTGCCTGTAATATTGTCTCCAGAGGGCTGTTACATTTACTTTGTAGCAGTAAAATTCAATTTTCAAAAAACACTACATGAATGATGTTAGGTTATTAACCCTATCACCGCCGTAAAAATATCATTGTGTGCAGAATGTAGGTCACTTTCTAGAAGCCCTAAGTTGCTTTTTTTGGTTAAATAATCCATTTAAGCTTCTTTTCTCTTCTATAGCCTGGGTTGTGTCCCTTCCTTTGGGGAAAAAATATTCCAGAATTTAGTCAGTGGGCTGGAACAAGACCCCTACACTTTCTCATTCTGAGGCTTTTTTCCTTTGTTGCCACAACGTTACACCTCTCAGTTGGAAGTAACCCTCTGCATTAACTTTTTACCAAAACCTGTCGTTCTTGAATTTAAAATCAGTATATCTTGCCAGGCTTTCCAACTGGCAGAGTCGTAACTCTCACACGTTTCAGTTCTAGAACAAAAAGAAAACGAGGATGGGTCCCATTGCAAAGCCTGCAACACTCGCATTTCAAGACCTTGAACACAAACACTTTAAAAACGTGGACCTGAAAGTGTCTCCCCTGCTATGTGCGAGTGAAAACTATATGTATCTGCTGGAAGCAATGAAATCTTTCATGTTTAGAAAGAATCTTTATCGACAGCACATCGGCATGCAAAGAGTTAACCAGTTAAACTTCTACAAACGCCCACAGTAACTTTCCAAAAGCTGACAATAAGTAAAAGAAGTGCTGGTTATCCATTTTTTAAAGGGATGAGATTGGTTTTAGAAGAAAGGGAAAGAGGATCAAACACCTCAATGCAACAAAAGGTTGTGTCAGAAGGCCCTCAATCACAAACCTCCTTCAACAACAGATATTCCAACCTTCCAGAGCAGTTACCCAGGCAGCACGGCTAAAAAGTTCCCTGACATGAAAAGAACAAAAACCAAAGGGACAGAGGTAGTTATTGTCATGCACACTCCTCTCCCTCTCTTTCTCTCTCTTTCTCTCTCTCTCTCTCTCTCTTTTTTTTTTTTTTTTTTTTTGGCTTGGGCTTTTCCCTCCCCCACGAAACTTTTGCATAAGCTGTTAGAGAAAAGTGCTGGTGTGGCTCACAGAAAAGAAATCCCCTATTTGTAAGCTACCTCCTAGGTGGTGAGGTAGACCTCATCGTTTTTCTGTAAAAAACACCTGATGAATGGAGAGATCATCTACATGAATACTTCAAAAGAGTTATCTGAAATTATAAGCATAATTAGAGCGCTGTAAATATGGTCAATTTTCCCTTAAAAGCTCTTGGGTGGTTTTTTTTTTTTTTAATTTATGATGTTTTCTTCCCAGACAAATTCTGTCTTCAGTGCACAGTGGATGGAAGTTATTTGCATTTTCTGTGTTGGGTCTTAGAGGTATCTTAACAGCATGTATGAATTTTCCACTAAAATGTAAATTATTAACAAGTCAGAGTTTTCATTTGTTTTATCTCCTGATGTGAGATCTAAATAAGTATGTAGAACACTTAAAATTCTTACCATTTCTCTGCTTTCTGAGAAATAAGTTTCATGCATACTGCACAATATATTTTCTTACGCATATCATGCCTCCACATAATGGGGGAAAAAACTAATTTGAGGGGAAATACTATGTTTCCTGGAGACTTAGCTGTATAAGCAAAGAGTATTAACCCAAAGAAGCATCTGGTCATATTTTTGTCATCATCGTCATCATCTTCATAATCATCCTCAAAAAGCATCATTTAAATCTTCATCATGACCTGGATTGATACCAGCCATGTTCAATTAACTTTGTCCTTGATTTCTGACATAAGCTACCGTTAGAACCAGATTAAAGAAACTCAGTTTAAGGGCACAGCTCAAGGGTCATTGAAAGGGGTGTGATTGGGTAGTTGTCCTTTGAGACACTGTAGTAATAACAACAACAACAACAACAACAACCATTCAAATGGTTGTTGCTTACTATGTGCCAGCAGTGTTCTACATAAATTACTTTTCTTTTTCCTTCTCAATAGTCCATTTTACAGATGAGGAAACTGAGGCTCGGAGATGTTAGGTGACTTGCCCAGTGTCACGGGTAGCAAATGGTAGAGCTAGAAGTTTTGAACCGGGGTATTCTCTCAACAACCATACTTTGCTACAGCAGAATGGAGGAAAGGAAAGGAAGGACTAATGAAAAATGCAGAGTTTCAGGATCTCCCATGTAAGGGTGCATATCAGGAATTTGCCTAGCATAAAAGAGTTCTTGAAGCAATGAGAGAAGGATTGCATAAACAATAGATGGGCTTACTCTGGAAAAGAAAGAAAAAAGATTGGAGCAATTAGGAGATAGCTGGATGAAGAGGTGAGACATAGAAAGGGAACATTAGAACACAGTCCGGAGAGCAGCTGGCAGTCTCAATGGAACCCAGAGAAAATGATGGACTAGTTAAAGAGACAGACAGAAAAGGGAAAGTTCATCAGTGGTGTTAAATTAAGCTGGGGCTTGATATGCTCATGTGGAGGGAGAGAGGGAAGAAGGCCACAAATTCCCAGTGGGCCAAGGCCAAAGCTCAGAGTGAGACCACAACTACGAGAATAAAAAGGAAAGGGGTGGATCCAGGAAACGCTGACCCCAAGAAAGTGGCAACGGTTGGTAAAAGACTGGATGTGGGGAGTGAGAAAGACAGTGGTGAGACAAAAATAACTCTGGGGTTCCTGGTTGGGAGGTCCACGATAGGGTATTTCCCACTGCAGTGGAAAACTGGGCAGATAGGGAAGATGAGTAGCTTTCTGCCATGATATGTAATTGGCCGACGCCAATGTCAGTAAGTTTTGAGGTCTCTTGTGGGAAGAGTACTCTGAGGTTCTAAAGCATGGCTGGTTTCATCGGTGAATACCTTGACCCTTTTAATAGAGGTCGGGACTTTAGTAGCTGGAATATCAAGAGAAAGGCTGTCAGGTGTGTAGGAATCTGATGGGGGAGGCATGGATGCTGGACTGCTAAAGAACAGAGTGTGCACAAGAGGAATGCCAGAAGAATGCTCTAGAAGCAGAGGTGTAGAGTTGGTTACACAGGTGTTGGGAAATGGAACATCACTTCTAGTGTGGAACAGAGCAAAATGGCCTAAAAATTACTTCAGGCTAAGTCATGGCCAACATCTCAGACCCTGGCTTTCTCTCTCTAGGTACAAGGGCACAAAAATTCATGGTTTAAACTCAGGCAAAGAAAGTTTCATTAAACAAAAAAGTAGGATGTATGTATACAAAATTGCATAGGATCATTCTTTCAAATTCTGGGGTCAAATATTTCTCTAATGATTCATCCAGTTTTCCCAAGTACTGTTTCTAGGAGAGCAGAGTTTATCCACAAAATATCCACGTTAAAAAAAAAAAAAAATTCTCCCCATGCCTCCTCCTGGGCTCACCAATGTTTGCAAACATGCAGCCTTGTGAACAGTCTTGCCTGGGCAGTCGTGAACAGTGACCCTCCTTAACACAGAGCACTGGGAAAGGAGGGTATTATTTCAGCTGGGAGAGGAGCAGAGCTCTGGGATGAGACTGACTGATTCAGACCAGATGGGTGGCCACACGTAGGTGCGACAAAAATAGAAACACATTGCAGACATTCCAGGCACTGTCCTCCTCCCCTGGCCAGGAGGGGGTCGCCTGAGCTGCTCTCTTATCTACCTCCTAATGTGCTCTCCAGTCAAAGAATGTTGATACCGCTAACTCTTCTCCTTCACGTTAGCAGCCTGGTCACATGGCATCAGACTGGAAGCTCCATTTAAAAAGTTAAATGACCACTGTCCAGGTTTCCCCATAAATAAAGCCAAAGCAAAGCGTTTCCTCTAGTACCTAAATGTGCTATTATTTTAATTTCCTCTACCACATGTAAACCAGCACACCGGAAACTTTCTCTCTTACCTCCCAGGAAAGAAGAGCATATTTATAAATGACACCAGTATTGTAATTCTTGATCAGAATCTAATTCATAGGGCCTAAAAGACTACATAGAATGACTGAGAATTCTAACCCAGTTTACAGGCACTTTAACCATATGTTTCTTGAGCCCAAGGACTCTCTTAGTAGAAAAAGGTAAGACCTTGTATTAGATAACCACAACCCACTCATTTTTCTCGAGTCACCATGTGATGTCTAAGGTTTTTCTTGGACCATTTTGGTTCTCGTTTCAATAAACTGGTGAACTCTGAATTTATAAACAAAGGTAAGGGTTTATTATCTTGACGATATACGGAAAAAGAAACACAGCATTTTTATTTATTATAAGAATTACTTTCTTACTTGAAAGGAAACTCAACAAGCATGGGAAATTTTCTATCATTCAAAACTGAAGTGTAGAAATTATGCACAAATTTGAATATTTATTGAAATTAAAGGAAACTCCCAAAGCTTTTTTGTAAAATAATATAAAACCTAGAGAAATGGTGAGCATTCAATAACACACCCGTGGCATTTAAACAAGTACAGGAGAGGCTTTGTCATAATAAGAGGAAGGTTTTCTCACCCTCTACCTCAAATGTCCTGCCCTGTTTTGTCGCAGCATGAAGTTGGAGTTTATGTCTTCTCACAGAGGACTGAAACTATTACCTACTTGTTATAAACCTCCTCAGATTTCACTGCTGTGGGGTAAATCTGTAGGTTATGATTGACACCCCTGGCTGTCTCTCACACTCCCTATGAAGTTCACATGTACCTACCACCTGAAAGGCAGGTGATGTCAAGGAGTTGAGGTGATAGGCTGTGTTTGTTAAAGGACTTTTCACCTTTTCTCTTCAGTTTTTATGAATTACTAATTACTTATGTAGACTTAAGATAATTAAATTTTGTGTAAGATTATAAGATGTCTTTTGGCTCCCTTTTTGAAATTTGACTTTGCAGAATAAATTAACCAGTCTACTTAAAATTTTAGATCTTTTAATCTTATGATCTAATAAAGTGTAAAATTCTTACTATAGTGGTTGAAACTGGATTTTATTTAGAATATCCTATTCTCTCTAAAGTGATAGATCTGTATTGAAGGATGACTTCTTTACTAAAACCCCTATTTCTTTTTCTTTCTTTCTTTTTTTTTTTTGACCATGACGAGTGGCTTGCGGGATCTTAGGTTTCCTGACTAGGGACTGAACCCGGGCCCCAGCAGTGAAAGCTTGGAGTCCTAACCACTGGACCACCAGGGAATTCCCAACCCCTATTTCTTAGGATTCTTCTTTCTTCCAAATGTACTTTTTTATGTAGTTGTAGTAAACAACCCATTTTTTCATTTTTCTTTTTTTACTTAAGTTTTTATACTAATATTGTTAAAGTGAACTTTAGGTATTTTGTTAGAGAAATACTATTTAATTAAAAAAAAAAAAAGACTGACTGCAAGGTCTTTTCAACTTTTTTCGTTGTTTTCACCTTGCCCTCTATTTTCAACTAAAAAAGTCATTCCTCAGGTACAATTTTGAACCAATTGCACAGGAAGGGAGTTATTCTTTTAGTTTAAGAGCTACGCACATGGGTCTTTTTTCTTTCCACAAAGTGCTGGCCCATAGCTGTCATGACACCCATCTGGAATTGAGATTCTATGGAAGACCTTTCTCATAAAAGTATTTACTCATTTTTTTTGCATCATAACAATTCCTAGAAGTAATGTACCAGTGATAGACAGCTCTTGAATTTACTCTGCCAGTAGGCTGCCTCCTTAAAAAAAAAAAATTATTCCTGAGCAGGTGGAGATTAGCATATGAAAAATGCTTTTAATTTTGTCCACTCTCGGACTTACCTATCTGTCAAACCCATACATGTGACAGCAGTTGGATTCAGCTTATCTCTACTTTACCACCTAATAGCAGGTTTTAAATAGTCCATGGGCTCTTAGTTATTTGTAAGCTGAGTTCATTTGACTCCCTTTCTCAAAACAAGCCCAGTAAAATACAAAGACACTGAACTGCCAGTTCAGTTTCTGAATATTAAAAATAAACACGACTGTGTCCAGGAATCTGTGAAAATGACTTCCTTTTGACATCAGGAAATAAAATAGCCAATGCAAACCACATCTTGACAGCTACTTCACGAGACCTTGTGGTTCTTTCTATGTGGAACTTAGTTTACATAGTGCTCCTCTGCAGTAATATTTTACGTCGACAGTTTCTTCTACTGCTCATCTTTTTCCTCGTGAAATCGAACTTGCCTAATGTTGCAGCTCTCAGTTGCACCATCTGATTTGTGCAAACCACAGCTTCACAGAATTCAGTGAAATGAGATGCCCCAGTGTTGGTGTGGCTGTGGCTCTATTATGGCTTCATGCTTCACTAAATGGCAGGATTTCCACAGGGCAGTACCTACAGTAAAGTGGGCCTCAAGGGGTTAACATGGACCGAATCTCAAAATAGACACGCAGCTCAGCACACCTACTCACTTATAAAGGATGAGCAATAAATATGTGCATGCAAATTCTATTTCTATTAAAAGTTACGGTGGAAAAGTAGAATGCTGTTTCTCACCATTCAAACTAGAAGAAGATCAAGGGCATGGACCACCTTGCTCTCTTCAAAGGGACCGAGCTTAGGGCAGCACCTGAAACAACTTTGCCCTACCACCTACAGGCCTGAGACTGGAACAGGAAGAAAGTTCTTATAAGAAAATAAACTAGCTCAGTCTTCTCTCAATTAGCTTACTTCTCGATATTTTACTAGTTTTATTGTTTTACTGGGTATTCAGCTGTCACAACTCAGACGATGCTCCCGAAATGATCCCATGTATTGAAAATAAAAATTCTTCACTGTGTTATTAACCCGATGTCTTAATGAATGGGCAGACATCGATGGGTTCAGCGTCTCGTGTGTTGTCTCCTCATTTCACACTGCCTTGATATCATCAAAATTCTCCTGATTTGGATAGTAAGAGGTGAGTGGACAACAGCCAAATGCAACTTTCAGACTTAATCTACTTCAGTCATTTAAAAACGTTCACAGGACAATGAAACAAAACATATATTATCTACTCGTTGGGTAAATACTGGTCTCAATAACAAGCTGTCTGGGAGATGCATGCAACCTGTTCCCTCTCTTATCAATATTTTCCTGGCCATCAGAACTAAGGCCCCCTACTCTATTTTAAATTTAACTCTGTGAAAATGGGCAGTACCCAAGAAAACGCTAGCACAATTTCAGATAAAATATACTGTTGTGAAGCTGAAAAGTGCACGCAAAGCAAGCTGCATTATTAGAATGTTTAAATATTAATTATACCGCTGTGTAGTAAAGATGATCAAGTATGAGTGTCAACTAATTTTCTAAAAGCTGCAACATTTACTTTCATCTAAACTTCCTTTGTTAAACTAAAACTAAAAGCCCAGCAAGTTTAGTCTACTTGAGTGTGTTTATTTTTATTGGTTTCTGCATAATTTTTTTCTACCATAAACCAACTTTAACCCCTTTTCTGTAATCTCTGCCAGTATAACTCCAATAGCACATCATAAAATTCCTATAATTCTTCAAAGCCACGGAGTTGGAAAGGAAAGGCTTGGGCATTTTGTAACAAACGCCAGCTACAATCTTCAGCCAATTATGTTTAACTCTTGCAAACCTACTTTTTTGGTGCGTGTGGAGAAACTTAGAGGTTTATGCTGTGTGGCCACTTTCATTTCCATCGTAAGCATTCTTCAGTTGCTTTTGAGGTGGAAGCCACTGCCATTTGGTGAAGAATATAGTGGTGGAGGTAGACAGAACCTAGCTCTGATAGCTGTGGAGTTCAGGCTGACAGATGGGGAGACGGATGTACACAGCCACATACAGTCAGAAAGACTTCTTACCTATGCAGAAGCCTTTCCTGATAGAGATGAGGTGGCCGGGAAAGCGGACGTTAACATGAACTCTAGTGATGGAGGAGTCGGGCAGGATCACTGCCACTTTCCCCCTTGTAGCTTTTCCTTGCACCTACTGCTCTCGTAGATTGTAAAACAGCTACTAGAATCAGGCAGGAGAATCACTTAAGATTCTTAAGAAGAGACAAAGGAAGAGCATGTGTGGAGAGAGAGACGCTCGGGTTTCATCCCGTCACCCATGGATGCCCAGCCAGGGTTTCCCACCTGAGACAGATTGCGGATCGTGTTCGACTCACTCATGCACAAGCAGCAATACACAAGTTCAGTGTAAGCCACTTTAAAAGCTCATCGGGTGCATGCTTTGCTTGTACAAAATACCTTATTCATGACGGAGCAGTGAGGGCCTAGGTAATTACTTGAATCAAGGTGGCCTCAGAAGTGTTTAAATCTGCAAGGACACTTAGAGTATGAATAATGCAAAATAATTTGCATCTAAATTTTTTAAGTGTTCTTTATTCAAAAACTAAAATGCAGCTCCGATTAAAGTTTGATGAGTGAAAGCTGAGCATTTCGTACCCACTGTGAAACATCTCCTGTATGTGGAAATTATTTCAGACAGTGGTGAAGGGACAAAAGAGTTTTATTTTTGTTTTTAATTTAAGTTGTGACTAAGTCATCCTTCTTTTAAGCCTACCCTTCTTTAGGTTTTGTACTGGCTACCAAGGTAATTCCTGAGTTTGTTTACCAGATACAAATACAAATTTCAATCCAACCCCTTAGGAAACACAATGAAAATACTTACTTTCTTAGACCCAGTAATTTGCCAAACAAAATAACATTTGCATTCCAAGCTAAAGCAATGAAACTCTCTTTCTTTTCCTCTCACCTAAAAGTTTTTATTCAAATTATTCTTCTTTTGGAATCACTAGACACTCTGTTCTCACAAAAGCTTAGAATACCCTATTTCATTTCCTTGTTATTATATCTATACTACTGGGTGAATATACATTATTTAATATGTCACTGGCAAATTTTCAGTGAAAAGCTAAGCAGTGTCAGTATGTTAACTCATACTTTTTTAAGGAAACAAGATTGAACAGTTGAAAATCAATTACGAGCCCAAAGGCAACTTTGTCATAATAACATATCAAAATGTTTATTACTACCCTAAAACAGCTTTTCTTCATCTAGTTTCCTAAAATTGAACATTTTGAAGATTATTTCAAAGGAGTACTATAGTAAGATTGAATTACTACCTTCCCAATTTATAAATATTTTTGTCAGGGGGGTAAAAAAGGAAGTAAATCATAATTTAAAAATAAAGTTTCCTTTTATTTTGTTAAATTTCTACCATCTATTATCATTTGGGCTGCAAAACCTGTCCTGGAACGTCACCACATTTGCGTTTCACTTAAGTTTGTGCACGTTTGAGACACCCACAATTCAAGAAATTGCCATTGTTTTCTGGATTCTTCTGCCATGTGATAGGGAGCTCTCCTGGCCCTTCTTTTCTACCTGAGATCAAAGTAAAGTTCAGTTAGAAAACAGGCCTTTCTCGTCTGGTTCATGGGCCTCCTCTGCGGCTGTGTGGAGGTGGACAGTTGGAATCAGGCAGGAAAGGCGGTGCATGTCTGACCAGGTTAGCGGCAGACCCAACCTTCTAAGCGAATTTTCAAGGTAGTTCACTCTGTGATCCACAGCAAAGGGAAATTTCCTGCTGTAGCCCTTATAAAGTATAAAGACTCAGAATTTATTGCATGCTCCAAAGCAGGCTTCTACATTATTGGAATTTTAGATGAGTATGTTTGCCCCGCTCTTGGTGAGTGGGTACGCTTTTTTCTTTTTTTTTTTTTTTGGATTTTGAACAATGAAAACATTTTTAAACTCATTGAACAAAGATTTCCCCAGCAACAGACCCCCGGCTCAGCAGGTCACCTATCTTTGCGACAGTTTTTCTTTTCCCACGCTAACCCCAGGGCTCATTTGCATAAGGTCTCTGTTGTGACAATTAGTTTCAGGTGAGCTGATTTCTATGCAACTAGCCCAAGACGATGCACAAGCCCTGGGCCTCCCTGATCCTGGTCCTAATTGCGACTGACTGGCACCAGACACAATCATCCTCTTGATTCAGCAAATTGTCCTGCTAGTAGCTTGTTGTGACCCCGCAAGCACAAATCATATCATGTCAGTCCAGCCTAGTAAACAACGACTAAAATACACTCTCAATGAGCATAATAATGTCTTTTCCATATTCTAGGTATAGTTGACTAAATGAATGCAAATGAAAGCAACAGTCTTTTAATTTTTGTCTCTGTGTGTGTGTGCGGGTTTTTTTTTTTTTTTTTTTTTTTGGTTGGGAGTGATATTCTGGCTCCCCAGAAAAACTTTTTAGAAAATGAGACTGCCCCTGTATTTAAATTCCATGGCTCTATATAGCTCTGTCACCTGGGAGAAAGTCCCCAGGTAAAATAACTGGCTGCTTTCAAATTTCTTTTAGCTTTGTTGTTGTGGAAATAAGTAATATGCTCTTTCATCATCTCTGAAGCTACAGGGTACATCAATATGCACATTAGCAGGGTTCCCAGTAGCCCCTACTAGACAGAAAAGCATTTGGAGCCAATGAAATTTCACATCTCTGCATAGCAACCCAAGTTAAGGAAGAACTTTTCTTAATTCTAGGAAGCAAGGGAGAAAAAAAAAAAAGATAAATGACTTGGCATTAACAGAATGTTTAAGGACAATAATTATTCTTGAAACATTGCCTCTCCCCCAACTCTGTCTGAAATTCTCATCTTAACTGTACTATGCTACATGTCTCATAAATTCCTTCTGCCCTGATAGTCAGGAATTCTGTCTGCCATCCTGTCATCTTACTTAGCTACTTACCTGTCATGTCTATATGCTAATGTTAAAAAATAAATGAATAATAAAAAAAAAAAGTCCAATAAATGTTCCGAAAGCCACTTGGCTATTTTTTCTACTAAGGAAAAATAGGTATTGCCACTACTATGGCGTTACTTTTCTTTTCTCCAGGTGGTTGTATATAAGCATTTGCTTCCTTGATATGAACAATATGTCAGTTCATATCCTTTGATATGAACGATATGTCCATTCATATCCTATCTAGAACTAAAAAAGTTCTTCACACAGATAGCGACTTTTGAGAATTTGTATCTTATTTCAAACTGGTTTCTGACACATATAAAATTACTTGTTAGTGTTGCAACACATTGGTTTTGTTTTTCATTTCAGGTACATATGTTTGAGGTGAGGATCTTAGAAGAGGGTCAGAGGTGATGGAGAGAAACTGAAGAAAAAAGAGAAAGGAAGAGGGAAGAAGGAAAGGAAGGAGGGAAAAGAGATGAGATTAAATTTTGTATTGAAGGGAATTGCTTTAGGTCCTTTTGAAAAGATGTTTGCATTTATGGTGGAGGGACTCTCTACCCACCCTCAGATAAACTAGTCCTGTACGTGGGCCTTACCTCTTGTATCTGCACGGTCCCCCGCTCCCCGGCTACACAGCCTACTCTTGAGGGGCACACACTCCACGTGGCCTGAGCACATGGTCCAGGGTGTGACTGGAAGAACACAGTATTAATTTTCTGCTACTTCTTACGTCTGTTATGATTTTTAACCCCATTTTTATAGAGACATGGAAACTGTATTGCCAAAGGCTTTACATTAATTCAATTAAAGGAGACTAGCAATAGCTGGCAGAGAGGAGGTCCTAAATTCTAGCGCCCTGTGGGGTATGCGTTTAGACCATTCTGAGCAAGAAAGTATTTGAATCCAGATAAATAAGTATATAGCATCAAGGTAAAGGATTGTTGAGGGATCTACATAATTCGATAATAAAATACAATCTACATAAAGACCTTTGATATAAAAAATCTGTACCTCAAACTAAAAACTCAGGACATATTTAGTGTAAGCAATGTAAATGAATATCTAGCATATGTTTTTCCATGTTTGGACATAACTCCCATTTTATATGAATTATGAATTTATTGAAAGAACAGTTTCAAAAATGATCATGACCTCTAGCCCTACTCTCACACTCCCCTCCTGTGCTTGTAACCTTCAGATAGAGAGAGAATCATCAGGGTTACCTCACCTTTTGGGAAACTTTAAAAAGTAAATAATTGCTCATTCTTGTAAAGTTCTTTTCCATGTGAATTGAGATAACAGTGTAATCCTGTCATATGAATATGTGAAATAAGGTAACGTACCCAGTTATGGAAATGAGAAACCAATCCACATATGCCTAAGTGAGTAATTTAAACACAATGGCTCATTCCTACTTTCAATGCTCTTAACTTCATAATCTGCAGTGACTGTTTTCTCTTTCCCCCGTTTCCCACTTTCCTTGTTCACTTCTTTTTCTTCGAGCTGAACCTCTTCCTCTGCCACCTTGGGGGCTCGGTCCCCTCCCAGCACAGCTTGAGACTTTTTTCTTTGCATCTTCCTTCACAAATGGCTTCCTTTTCTGCAGCCCGGCAGTCTTCCCTGGTCCCTGGCATGCCTTTCCTGACTCATTTCACTTTCCACCTCCGCCTACCATGGCTTCTCACCTCATTCTACTTTCCACACATGCCATCTTGCCCTTTTATATCATTTCTCTTCCTACCTCTTGAAATCTAAAGATTTCTCTAATTTCTATTCTTTCCTCTTAACCGCGTTAATTGCCTTTCTTGTAATCCAAATTTGTTGAACTTCACAGAGTTTTCTGATTAGAATTTATTTTCCTTTCAGCTTGTGAATTCCTAAAAACATCCCTCTCTATGTTTCCATATTTATCACCTTCCCCTCTCCTCCAGTCTGCTCAGATTTCTAGCCTAGAGGTTTCTCTTCCACACTTCCTAATTGTTGCTTCCTCTTTAGTATTTCCCATTGCTCTCCTACCTCTGTCCTAAAGGGATTCACTTCTTAAATTACTAGGCAGTCTTCTTTTATTTATGCTATATTTCTTCTCATCTCTCTATAATCTCTTTTTTCAACTGTTCTATCTTCTACTTCTTTATGGTTAGACTTTCCTTAGCACCTTAGTTTTCCATGAACTTCTACCTGCCTAGTTCATGATTTTTTTTGGCCCCTTCCCCTTCTCCCTGTATTATTATTTCATTGTAAAACTTTAATCTTAAATTATTTCCTACACTATCCATACACTGTGTTTTTATCTATATGTTAGCTTTCCTTAATACAAATCCAGCACTCACTTAAGAATACCGGACTTCCCTGGTGGTTAAGAATCCGCCTGCCAATGCAGGGGATACGGGTTCGATCCCTGGTCCGGGAAGATCCCACATGCCGTGGAGCAGCTGGGCCCGTGTGCCACAGCTACTGAGCCCGCCAGACACAACTACTGAAGCCCGCATGTCCTAGAGCCCGCGTGCCACAAGAGAAGCCACCGCAATGAGAAGCCCGCGCACTGCAACCAAGTGTAGCCCCCGCTAGCCACATCTAGACAAAGCCCGCATGCAGCAACGAAGACCCAACTCAGCCAAATATAAATAAATAAATAAATAAAAAGGAACCACCTTTATTAAAAAAAAAAAAGAATACCTACCAAAAAGATTCTTCATTTAACTTGGACAGTATTGAGAGAATTCTGCTTATTTCTGAGAGAAAAAAAAATCATTGTTCAGGTAAGATAACTACCTATCTATCTATCTTCTAAGACACTGGAAACCAGAAGCTGTAGGTTTGAATCCTGGCTCTTTTACATATGAAGTAGGCTAATATTAGCCAATAGCTTTCTAATTTTTCTGAGTCTTGGACTCCTTGTTTGCCTTAAGTACCTTCTCTATCTACCTCCTAGAATTACTGTGAAGATCAAATGAGATACTTCTGTCAAGGCATTTGTACAATGTTAAACACTCGAAAATCATTAGTTTTAAACGTTATCCTTTGTGTTCAAACTGGATATATCTGGAAATAGGGTTTATAAAAGTATGACGCTCTAAACTGATGTAATTTCGTTACTTTAGAAGAAGACTTAATGTAGGCCAACGTAATTTGCTTGCAATAACATGAACAGAAAAAGTTCATAAATCTAATATTCGAGTAGAAGATTGGAGATGCTAGTTTAGTGGGAGATGTGAAAAAATGCTATGTTAACTGAAGGAAGGCCTATATTATTTGCTTTGGGTTAATTTATAAAATACTCATATAGTTTTCTGGGTAGACAGTAGTCAGAAGCCAAACCTTTCCTGTGTCTACCTGAAAGGCCACCTTTTCTGAGCTATACCTTCCTCCCATCATCAGATTTCAAAGTAAGTGTTTGTCCCAAATGGGGCTGACTTGTTTGACCTAAAACGTTTCCAACCTTTATGTGATACTTATTGTATAGACAAATACCTTAGCATTCTGCTGTGGGTGCAGAAACCACTAAGGATTCAGTATTTTTTGTATAGTGAAGCGAATCTGATGTGGAATAATAGAAGTCAAGGTGGTACGGAGTTTTAGAGAGGATCAGGGTCACACACCAAATATCTACACAGACCAAGCAGGTGAGGGAGGGGGGCTGGTTCTTCCAAAGGGGATCCAGAGTAATTCCCTCATGGTCTTTCCATGAATCCGTGTGAGCCAGAGATGTCACATCTCTTGAGTTCTCCAGAGGTGCTGGAAATCTGACTCTTTGAGTGACACTGCCCAATTTTAAAATATTGGCAACCAATTCAAATGTGTTTAAAATACTTTGTGAGCCAAACCAAACACATCTGTCAGCCACCAGTTTGCAACCTCCATCCAATCCCTACATTTTACAACCAGGGACATGAGGCCCAGAGAGGTTAAGGGACGTGCCATGGCCAGGCTGTGACTGGATGGCAGGGCTGGGGGGCCAGAAACCCGAGTTTCCTGAACCAAGTCTAGGACTCTTCCCGTTATACCGGGTTGTGATCCCAGAACTCCAAAGAGCAGGCAGCTTGCTGGAATGGAAACTAATGGAAGACATGTGGCCTCATCAGGAATGGCTCCTTCTCTACTTTTCCCACCCCAAACTCTTCCTGATTGCAATGGCTACTGCTTGTGAAGGTAAATGTGCTGAAGGTAGATGTTGACAAAGGGGCCAGGAGGATAGACTTTTTTTTTTTTTTCAACATCCTTATTGGAGTATAATTGCTCTCCAATGGTGCGTTAGCTTCTAGGATAGAATTTTCAATTCCTTCCTGGCAATTCTCCTGCCATCTCCTCCACAGACTCTCTACCACCGTCTCTTTCTTCTCACCACCCCCTTGACTGGGCAAGGATGGCTTACTTCACAATGGGACTGCAGTGGGAACCCACTTCTTGACAAGCTCATGTCAATACCAGGTGAAACATCTTCTGAGCTCTCTGTACAGGAATTATGAAAATACCTCACCTGAAAAGCAACTCTCCAATCTTTCTAAAAACACGTAGAAGCAGTAAAACCAGAGAGTCTTGAGTTCAGAACATATGGCTCCATGGTCCAATAACTCACCGTGTAGGCACACTGAATTTTCTTATTCTAGCCTATTTCACTCTTGGCATATACAACCACTGTAACCTGACAACTTCAGAAGAGAGAATCATTTAGCCTAAAAATAAGACATCATCTCAGATTGGATCTTGGGAGAAAACAACAACAACAAAATTTACATTCAAAACAGCATCCTGTCCCTGATTTGGAGTCAGAAGACTAGGGTTCAAATCCTGTTCTGCCAGCCTTGTTTCCATTTCTACCCAATGAAGAAAGCCTATGGGTGAGGATAGTTGAATTCTCTGGTTTCTTCCAAGTTCGAAAAATATATGAATGCTCTCTAGGGAAAATATTTTGGAAAATTAAACACAAATGTCAGATTATACAATGATTTTCAAACAGAAAGGTATGTATATACATATACGCTAATTAGTATTATCATTTAATTCCAAATATTGGAACACTGGGTTTGGCAATTTCGGAACCAAAAAATCTGGTAGGATTCTCTTTAAAAAAAAAATTGATAGATTTGGACCCTATGACTATGTATCCTCACTTACCTATGCCAGTGTTTGGATAAATAGAAAAAAATTAAACACATAGAGAACTAATCAATTGGGGTATTCCTTTATGATGTAAGTTGTTTCAAGAAACCATAAAATCAGTTATCTAGTATTGCCTTCTCTCTTATTTTCCTTTTCTTCTCAGCTTAAGAAAGTAAAAATGAAATCAATAATTTAAGCTGTCGCCCTCCCAAAGAGGAGAAAAATATTTTTGAGTCAGTGTTATTTTCCAAAACCTCTGAGTCTTTTAGGCTTTAATTTGCCCCTCACTGACATCTATCTTTACCTTATGATGTAAGGGGTACTTCAGATGAACCTAGAGTCTCATTGAGGTACCCCATCTGAGTTTACAAAACTTTTACAGTTGGCTCAATTGGCTCAAAAGGACTCAAAAAAAACCCCGCAAACAATTAAGAGACCTATTCTTGAAAGGATTCCTTTCTTGTATTCATACCTCTCCTCTGACTAAGTCTTTCATATTGATCACAAAAGTGTAGATTTTTACCTCTTCTTGGTCTACAGGAAAAATACGTATTTCAATAAGCATGGAGAAAAAACACGTCAAATAAGATATTAAAAGATTTTTTTGAAAGAAAGACTGTATTTTTCTCAATTACATTTTTATAAGAGAATGGCCATTCAAGTGGAACTTGGCAATTCACTTTACCCACTCATTTCCACGTGTATTCTTCTTAAAACTAAATCTACCTTGATCATGGTTTTGATTACGAATCCCGAAAACAATTATGGAAATGATCTTTAATATAATAATATATTTTACTGAGTGTCTCAGCTTTTTCATTCCAACAACTGAAACAGAGACAATTCCTTGCATGTTGAAATGTGTAATTATCATGTATCCAAAAGGGAGGGTGTAATTTTCACATCTGATTACAAGGGAAGGGTGTAAGTGAAGCTGCCTGGGTAAACTTAACACTTGTTTACAAAGAGCACTACCTTTGATATTAAAAACTCAAAACACTGAGAAAAATCAAGAGTAACATGCACAAAACTAAACAAAAACCTAAGTATTTTTCTTGGCCCTGCTACACAAATAAAGTCATTTTTTCTGACCCTGTACTGGTCGACTTATTTCTGATGATTTTTGAGACTCTAGTATCATTTTGCAGGCTTCTTGGTGACCGTACTGTTAAGGGTTAGGAAGCTCAAGCATGAGATTTAATTCAAAAGGAAACTTCAAATTCATATTATTCTTTTAAAACTACATGGTCAAGCCTACTAAAACATATTTAGTTATCTATTTAGCTTTTAAACTAGAGAATGATTTCCATCTCAACAGATCATACTTTCCTAAACACAATCATTGCTTGCAAGATATGTATTTTTGATGTTTTTATCTCCTCGGTTTTTTTTTTTAACTTCTGATTTACCTTTGATAAGATCAACTTCTGCTCATGTGAACACATGCTTTGGACATGTAGGAAGAGATAATATCAAAGAAAGCCAGAGCTGTGATGGTAGCTATCACTTAGCAAGAAGATTAAAGGTAGATGCAAGACCACACAACAGGTAGGAAAAAACTGTCCTAATAGCCAACACATATTAGGAACAATTTTGAATGATATGTAATTATGATTGCTAAGTAATTGTGCTTGTTTTTGAAAAGCTTAAAAAGATTGACATTGAATATTAAGGATACTTAATATTCCCATTGCATTTCATAAAACAGGCAAGAAAGGGAAATACAGAGAAGGAAAAAAAGAAAGGTTAAGAATGATTTAGGAACAGAAGATAAAAAACATTTTCATGCTAAAAGAAGCCTACTAAAGCATATTTAGTTATCTATTTAGCTTTATTACATAGAAAGCAATGAATTTGTTAGAAAGCTATTAAGTTATATAGGTTTTGCAAATGCAGTGCTAATGGGAAGGCTGATTTCTGGTATATTTTAGAAATTAGGGGGGTTTTTTTGATAACTTGCCAAATCAAACCTGACAAGCAAGAAGTTTGAAAAAGGATACAAGCTACCAAATGATTAAGATTTCTGAATAATTACAACTAAATAAAAAGTTACTCTGTGAAAAAGAATCAGGCTCCTCATTCCTAAACTGACATTGCCTAAAGCATTTCGGCAACAGTCGGAGCTTAACTTTTATATGATCTTAGCTTTTTTCTCTTTACAAAGGATTTCACTGTGAGTCTTACATTCTGCTTTCCATTAAATCAAAAAGCAAAACACCTGACTTGCATCTCCTTTCTCCCCTACTTCAGTGGGCGTGCCAGAGCCCTTGCTTGACCATAGGGCTGCGTGGAAGGGGCGGAGGTTGTAGTTTCCAGGTGGCTTAGAGGCCTATCCACCACAACACATCCATGTCCGCAGCACCAATCAATGCTTAGCGCACAGCACATTTTTCACTGTGTTGTTAGAGTACATTTGCTTATATTTTGCACAATTTTAATTTAACCGTATTGATCAAACCGAACACTCAATAAGACCCTAGGCACCTGAGGCTTATTAAAATGAGTCAACATGAAGCAAGTAAGCAAGGAAGTAATGGAAACTGTTTGGAGATTTAAATACAGTGGAACCCACTTAAATAAATACCTGTTAATGAAGTAAATCTATTAAATGAATTTATTTTCTCTGAACCAAATCAAAACACATAGAGTAATACTCAAGGGAACCTTTAAATGAATACTGCTTAAATGAATAAGCATCTTAAATGGACGTGCCTCTCTGGAAAGGCAAATAGGATTTTCATGTTCTCTAAGGTTCATTAAAGCAAGAAGATCCATGTTGACGTTTTTTGGGACATACTGTCATTTTTTGGAATTAAGCACAAAAAATTGCTTAAATAGCATTATTTAAGTAATATAAATATTATTTTTCTCAAGGCTAATTGCTTGTGTGTATGTGTATGTGTGTGTCTCTCTCTCTGCCTGTCTCTGTCTGTTGTGGGCATTGTGCTCACATGGGACAGACCCTTGAAACAATTGACTGTGTTCATTTCTCCAGCAGCTTATCTATGGCAAGTAAAGACAGAAAAATATGTTAAATTTCTAACCACCTCCCACAATCCTATGTCACAGAGAAATGGACCAGCTACTTTTAACAGATAATTTATTTGCCTCTTTGGAAAGTTCTATTATCTCTCCAGCATGGTTGAAACGCATGATTAAAAGAATCAAGCCCCTTACCCTAATGGTGATTTGTAACAAGAGGCTCATTGGCACATTCAGGGTGCTCAAAATAATGTTTTAAAAGACATAAAGACATTCTTTTGCGGTAAAAAACATGTAACATGTCATCTACCCTATTAACAAATTTTTTGTTGTACAGTACAGGATTGTTCACTCTGTGTGTATTGTTGTACTTACACAAATGCTTTCTAACATAAAATTTATGTAGGACCACATCTTTAACTGATCAGGTCTCTCTTTTCTCAGAGGGTTTGACCTACAGTGGTATGTTATTATAATAAGAGAAAAAATGCAGCACACAATGAAGTCTTAAAGTAATAATACCTTTTTACAATACAGTGGGCACGCAATCCGCAGCGATGTTTCTCAGGCCCCCTTTATCTAGTATTGCCTTTAGAGGGCCTTGTTTATTCATTTTTTCCCCCTGGCCTAATAAAAGATATTAGCTCCTTTCCCTAAGCAAAAACACTCCTATCATGAATCAGGCAACTTAGTGGGAGACTGCTGGCCAGGTTTCACCCCACTAAAATTCTAATCTATACTTTGTCTTTTAGAATTAAGGAGAAAATGCGTATCAGCAGAATCTCCTCTCTACTTTATTTCATTTATAAATTACGAGAATGATGCTATTATATATTATTAATTTCTGCTGTTCTCCAACTCTGCTGCAGCAGTGAGCTGCGGATGTTGGAACGGTGTAATTATGTTCTAGTAGGGTAGCCATCCGTTTCCTTTCAAAAATTTACAGGATTCTTAATCACGCTGCTCATTTGGGTGCGCAGCAGCGAGGATGGCGAAACACAAACAGGGCACGTTCGTTTACATAGGAACACCTGCTTAGCATGATAGCAGATGTCAGTCAGTAAGCAGAACACAAAAGGAAAAAATATCAACAAGAGCAAACTTGCACCATTTTGACTTGGTGTGGGGAAATCTTTTCAGGAGTGGTGGCAGCAGTGGACATTCCTTCTAAAACACAAACAGAGTCTCTGAAATTCCCAAGTCTCGTCTGTGGTTAACATGTGGTCAGAGAGAAAGGGCATTTGCTCTCTTGTTGCGTTCCGGTACTGACTTTGACTCTCTTTATTATTTGGGGGAATTACTAAAACTACCCTGCCTCAGTTTCCTGATCAATAAGCATACAAGGGGTTGGATATTCTGTGTAAAAACCTAGTTCCTTGAAGGTGTTTGTCGTTAGAAGCAATATAATGGTGACAGCGTGGCTCTCACCAGACCCAGTTCAAATCCCACCACTGTCACTCAGCAGTTGTGTGACATCAGTCAAGTTACTTAACCTTGCTACGGTTTCCTGATTTGTAACGTCTGTTGAGAAGACTAAATGAGATAATGTACACAGAATGCCTGCCACATAGTGAGGATATACTAAATGGTGGCTCTATTATTATTATTCCTCTCATCTTCATTATCATTATTTTATTTTGATCCTTGCAGAACCTTTCCTACCCAACATGTTATTTATTAAAAGTCTGGAATGACAGCCAACCGAAATCTCTTGCAGAGATCATCATAAACTATATTTTTGATGTGTATAGTTCTGTGAGATTATTATAATGATACCTACTACCGTTATTTTATAGTTAGATAGCCTGTCATCATTTCCACAACATTTTCTGGGATTTATTTCTGAACCATAAGAAAGGTTTTCTGGGCTGTACCCTGCCTGAAAAGAGCCTCCGTGAAAGCGAAGTGCTTTCTAGAACTTCGACACAATAAAATGAAGCTATGGAAAGGAAAAAGTTAGATGCTCATCATCTTCACGTGCTCAGCCCATCCTGACAACTTTTGTTATCGGTCTCTGAAGGACTTTTCAGAGGACTCTGGTATTCTCCCTTCTCGCCTTCTCCCCAAAATGGTTAAAATTCAAAATGGACAACAGCGATCACACATGGGCAATGACTGATTTTCCTAAGGAATTTTAGTATGCGGAATGTGTCTGCTCGCGCAGGCCTGTGCGTTAAAGGCTCCCTGAGTATGCATTGACTTGATACCCAATAATGGCTGCTAAGGAGCCGTTATGTAATGCCGTGTCAATGATCCGTGCATTGAGGACTCCCTGAGTACGCATTGACACCACAGACCGGAACGGCTCAGAAGAAGCTGTTATGGTCTGTCATGCCAATGATGTGCAGATATTGGCAGGGCCTCTGGCCCTTCCGTGGAAATGATGAGGTCTCTGAAGGAACCAGTGTGGGCACCATGTGGGCGACATCGGCGAGCTCACGACAGCTCCATTTTCCCTCCCTCTGGGGTTTACTGCCAAAAAGTCAGCTTGGAAAAGTTGTCCAATAACTTCTGTGGTCCCACATTACATCACCAAAACAGAAAAAAAGAGTTAAAGATATTCTTGCCATTTCGCCTTAAGTTTCTTTCCAGAGAAAGAAACTGATAACTGTTAACAGCAAAAGGAGGGGTAAAAGTTAAGGTAAAATTTTTTCATAGTTTCCTAAGTTTCTGATTATAAATCTCCCTTTTCTGCTTTATGAATTTCATGTCATACATGGACATGGTACCGGGCAGACTTTTTGTGGTGGTGGTGATTTTCCGAGATTGAAATATTTAATCCATGCAAAGAAAAATACCTTTTTTATATGTCCTCAGCAGTTGAATAGGTACTCAGAACTCGGCATATAGGAAATGGTTCAAAAAACCTTGGGAAGAGAAGTGCAAGTTCAAGAATAAAGTTTGGATTCACACATGCTTTACCAACTTAAGGCAGTAATTAATTCACTTATGGTATTTACATGCCCCTCTTCAGATACTTATGGAGAACATGGGAATTTTAAATTCACAATTCAGTGCAAAATTTAAAATGATCTTCATTAGAATTTGAAGCTATACTCTAAACTGCTTTATATACTACCAACAGGGAGCCTCATTATGTAGTACTATATTTGGACTACCTTCTTTACATTTTGTAGCTGTAGATTTGAATGTATTTCTGGTATGCTTAAGCAGAAGCAAACAAAGTGTTTTAATCTGTTCTATTAACTAACCAATCCCCATAGCTGCGTGGCAAACATATAAAGTCAAGAGACCTTAGCGCATCTTTTTTTCTGCTGTCTTAAAAGGATCATAGAAGAAGAGACAGCTGAGACACTCAAGCACAGAATGGTGGCCAAGCCTTGCAGAAATACCAAAGTGGTTCACTAAAAACGATGGTGGGAACAAAGAAACAGTCAGATTAGGCAGAAAATAGTTAGAATGATTGTGATTCTAAGTACAGAAGGTACTTCTACATGCTCATGTCCTTGAACAGAAAACAGTCCAATTCTCATGATGATTTTTGGAAGTGAGGTAAGATGTCCACCATTGGTGTGTATTAAATGTTGACTGACTTGATGCCTGACAGAAGAGCAAGGGGGGAAACTGACTAAATGCTAACCCAAAGTAGATACTCAAGAAACACACTGAAGAGTGGGGGGTGAGGACAGATCATCAAATACCTATTATGTGTTTGATACTTCTACCTATCACCAATAATTCTTCACAACAATCCTGTAACATAAGTATTATGAGAAATGGAGACACAGTTAGGTTGAGTGACTTGCTTCTGGCTGCATGGCTGGTACGAAGTAGAAACCAATTTGAGGCCAGATGTTCAAAGCCTCGCCTCTACCGGGCACCCACACTGCCTCTCTGTCTGCCTCCCTGACTCACTCTTAAAGGTGTCATTGCGAAAGGCGGAAAGCCAGTTGATTTAAATATAAACTAAATGAAAAGAAAAGAAAAAAAATCCCAAGTATTCAAAATGGCATAGCTGTCACTAAGTGAAGTTCAAGACATTGTTAACTGGGTGGTAGGGAGTCTAATGTAAGTTATCCAAAGCTTTTTTCTAGATATTATAATATACACTAAATGTTTAATGTACCTGCCGTATTCATTATCAGAAGATAGTTGAGTAGAATGGATTCGTCTTCGTATTAAGTACAGCCTCCCTTTAACAAAATGATTTTTGCGTTCCATGAGCTGAGCTAGTCACTGGTGACAGAGAGATGAACAAGACTGTCCTCAAGGCATTTATACATTTGTGAGAAGACAAACAGGAATCAGATATTGTAAGTGCTGTGATAAAGGTCAGCTCAGAATATATTCTTTGAGAACATTTTTAAAGAGGGCATTGTTCCTATAAAGGAAAAGTACCATGTCTATTTCCTGGAAATGCAGAGGTACAAGGCCATGCCAACCCCTGCCACTATTTCTTTTCCTTTTTTGTTTTTTAACACTCCCTAAAGAATTGAAGAGGAATGAATAACTCAGCTTAAGGTTATTGTTTCCTCTTTTCAAGAATGTTTTGGCATGACCCAGAAACTGAGGTACCTCTATCACAGAATTCCTGGCAGCCTGATTAGTCACACCTTGAAATAGTCATAAGCAGAATGTACTGAGTGTCTTCTAGGCTTCAGATACTGCCCTTCAATTTTTGTTCAAGACTCCAATGCTCCTATAAAATAAATATTGGACCCCATTTTAAACATTATGAATTGAAGCTCAGAGAGGTTAAGAAATATACTCAGGGCCACATGAGAGTAAGTGGCAGAATTCGGACACAGATTTGTTTGTGTCTGAATGCTCCATTCTTTTCATGGTATTGAATTCCTCATTCCCTAGGGAGAGAGGAGAGCTGGACGCCATTCCTTGTAAGTGAATGGATCTAAGGATGTTCTTGGAGCAGGAGTCTGGGGAGGGGAGATGTGAGTATGAAATAGCAGAGCAGTTCACTGTCGAGGTAGGAGTAGGCAGCACACAGTAGGTATGTGAAAGCAAGTATCGCTTCACCTACAAGTGGACCAGTTAATAGCTTCTAAATTTCATCCTTAGTTGTGTAAGCTCTTTGGGACCTTAAAAAACTATCTTGAATTCACATCCCATGCACATCTCTTATGGCTGTTGTCCAAATCCTATTATCTGGGAACTTAATTTAAAATAGCTTGGTCTTTTTGAATTGTCAAAAACTCTAATAAAACAGGAATATTTCATACTTGCACAGACCAAATTCTGTGGGACATCCAAAGCTTAGCTCTTAAATTATGTTCTTAGATCAGTGAAGAGGTAAAATCTACACTTTATTGAAAAGCACAATGCAGACATGAATTCTAATGAATCCTTGACTGTATGCAAGCGGTGTGAGAGTCACTATTCCGCTTATTAACTATATCTATTATTATACTTTAATTGTAATAATAAGGCAGACATTTTAATGGACTGGTTAGGTTGAAAACTGAGAAAAAGCTAAATTATTGGTTTTTTGACAACGTAAATTAATTTCTGGAAAGGTAGAAATCTTTAAGCTCATGTCCTTAAATTCTAAGCCCTTTAAGAAAGGTAGACAACGTGGGAATACCACAGCTGCAATTTTTTTTAAAAGGCTACTGTTCCTTTAATGCCCAGCTGGTTCTGAGATGTAATAAAATTGACATATTGATTCCTTTGAATTTACAAATGCCTGTTTCATAAACTCCGTCTCCAAAGCCTAGGCATCTTTAGAGCACTGTCATTTTTTTTCTCCAAATGGATCAATTATGTGCCCACGTAATCCTGTTACCTGTGAAATCCATGCATACTTCTCCCATTTGCTGCAGTTCCCAGGCGGACAAACTTGCATTATGTACGCATAAACAAACAGCGCATTTTCCTGATATTAGAGATTGTTTTCAAAGTGAAAGGCAATCTCTTGGGTCCTTTACTCACAAAAAAAAAAAAGAGAGAGAGAGAGAGAAAGAAAGAGAAAAAGAAAACTGGGTGCCTGTTTCTTCAAGCAACCTCAGTGTATATATATATATATATATATATATACACACACATATATATATACACACACACACACACATACACAAACATGTACGTATATATATATTTATGTATATATACATTTATATTAACTACTTACAATCCCTAACAATTCATTTAAAGCGTGTGGTTTTGCTATGCTCAGTCCTTTCACTGATCCAAAGAAGTAAATTTTTCGTTTTAGTTAAATTAGTTCATGAAGGTTTATCACATTTTTTTTATTGCTATCTTTTCTCCTTTGCTGATAATTAGTTATTTAAGGGCAAATCATCCCCAAGACACCTTGAAGAAATTGAGAAATGAAAACCCAAAGTGAATTAGGTTATAAAGTTTGCAGTCATTTTAAAGTGAGGAAAGTCCTCAGTATCTTGCACTGTAGCACTTGACACTCACCGGCTCTGAGTCTTCCTTAAACACACAGAGAGTCCTTTATTGAAACAACCGTAGAAAACAAAGATTCTGTTTCTACTACATTAGGAGAGAAACGCCTCAGTGAACTAGGTCTTTCCCATGTCTTAAATCTAACAGCAAATTGTCTTCCCTCACCAGCCCATTTCCATGTTCACGTGTGGACACCCTCACCAATACAAACACATAAAGAAGGCTTATGTGCCAATATAGGCACAGACTGTGCCTATAGAATCTCCTGCAAATAACCACCAAGCAAACATGCTTTTGTCTATGTGTGAATTCTCTGTGTGAGCAAAGTACTGTGCACAGAGATATGCATTCTCGCTTCATTCTTTCAGCCTGTGCTGTCTCTGATTTTCCTCACTTCGCTGGGCACCCAGCAGTCCAGCGACACTGCACTTGCACTCTACAATTTGTCTTTAAGAGATTCCCCAAATCACAAAACATCTTTTCTGCTGTCCAATGTGCTCCCCCCTATGCAGAAAAGATGGTCTGAAAAATCAGGTTGTGCTGGGAGCCCTGTGGCCTGGCCCACCACTGCCATTGTGCGGGAGTGGTTTTAAAGATAAATGGCTGCATGTTAACCAGATTTGACATGCTGTACAAAGGCAGCCACCTTTGGTCCCATGACACAGCCAAACAGAAAACACAACAAGCAAGCCTGGCAAAGATGTCCGACATGAATAAAAGCACAACAATTTGTCACATAGTTGTTACAAAATGTTAGCAGCTTTAGGGCCTGCCATGGGATGGCGGAGATAAGGCAGTGTGGAGAATTTGGTAGTTTAAGGATTGGTAAGTCTTAGGCAATGGAAGAGTTAATTCAGAAAAGGGGGAAAAGAGTCATCGCAAAGGGATTATTTTCATTTGCTTCCTCATAAGGCCTTAATGTCATGAATTAAATCAGCAAGGCCAGTGTTCCAGGGTTTACTAAACTCTACTGTTTTGAAGGGCTGTCTGTTAACCATCTCTTTCCAAACTCCCAGAGATGTAACACATTCTAGGATCAGTTTCTTGAGGATTAAGAATCATTTTTCATTTTCCAAACTGGCCTAGCGATAAATGAAAGGAAGAATTTTGAGGATGAAAAAAATCCATACACTCAACTTAGTCTCATTATTCACCTAGAGAAAAGGAAATCAAATTGCCTCACTTTAACTCTTTTTCGAGCGTTAGGTTTCTTTTTCCAAATGTTTTTCCAGAATTACTTGTAATTCTGGAAATTCTATGATTCCAGTAACATTTAACCATAAACTTTCTTTCTGACTCTGGACTCATGCCCTTTCTAAGCCTTCATTTCCTCATCGGTAAAAAATGTATTGAAATAATAGCATCTCTTTGATAGAATGGTTGTCAGGGCAACATCAGATGACACAGGCAAAATTCTTAGCACAGGTCTCAGCACATTATAAGTACTCAATAAATGTTAGATAATATTAGCTTTCTTACAGTTGCCAGGGACATTTCACTGAAATACAAATATGATTATGGCATTCTTCTTTAAAAAACGTTTCACGAGCTCACCATCACCTATTTATTGGATAAGAGCCAGAAATATGTGACAGGAGGTACTTCTGCTCACAAGGCGCCTTTGCAGACTCAATTCAAGCTTATCCCCTTGCACTGGTGCTCTGTTCCAGACATGTCAGTTGCCTGACAGCACCTGAGCTGGTCTCCCTTTCCCTCCTCCAAGGCCTGTAATTGCCCTCCTCTCAGCCCAGGATGCCCTTCCCCGACTCCACCGGGGAAATCCGAGTCACGTGACCATCCTCCCTTCAAAAAGCTGCCTCCCCCAGGAAGCCTGCCCTCACCACCTGCTCTCAGATCTGGTTAAGCCCATCATCTGCGCTCTCTACTCACTGGATACAAAGTTCCTATGGCACTCATCACATTTTCCTCACTTCTGGAGGACCCCCTTCTCAACTAGACAGTGAGCTCCTCAGGGCTCCAGGCTCCATCGTTCATTTTTTGATTTGCAGCCTCAAGTTCAGTGCCTATACATAGTAGATGCTCAATTAATGCAGGATGAATAAATGCTGCCATTTTTTACTGAAATACCAGAAGCCTAAAAAAGGACCCAGTGGCACACATTTCAATTATTTTTGAAACAAGAAAAAAATTTTTTTCTTATAATGCAAAGCTCAGATCACCCTTAGGAATGAAGGCGGAAAGAAGCCCTGAGTGGAAAAAGAAAATGTGCATTTTTCTTCCATGAGCCTGACATCAGCTTCGAAGAGGTACTGCTTCTAGCAATGGCAGAATGAAGCACGTAAGCTCATATGGCAAACTTTGAAAAGAAAAAGGACTTAAAAAAACCAAATTCCTGGCCAATCTAGTGCCGGCATAGCCCTATAGTTCAGACCTTTTCTGAGGATCCCGATGACTCTGTAAGAGAATGGAGACGATACTTGGGAGATGAGCTCTAAAAGACATGGTCCTTGTCAATGGTCTGATGTAACACAGGTGAAAATTCCCATGTAAAGAACTCCACGCTGCCCTGCGAGCTTACAGAGGACTACGAACTAAACGTAAAGAGGTAAGAAGATTTCTACTGCAAATTTTTCAAGGGGTAGGGCCTGAAGCTCTCTTGACATCTGTGATTCTCTAACCTTTGTGACCCCTTGTAAACTCAGAACCAGCACAGCCCGGAGCACGTCATAGTCCCTCCCCTGTCCCACCACTCTCCTGAAACTTGAGCCAAGTCCCATGTGGCTGCAGATCTTATGTTCACAGGTCCTGAAGGGAATCCAGGAAGCCATTCTTTGACGAAATATGCACTCTTCCTCACTGAAGGTGAACTGACTGCGGGAAGATGAAATCGCCCTGATCACAGTTAGTGGGGAGAGCAGGATCTTGAAGTTAACTGGTAACCTTTCAGTTTCCTCCATATATAGGTCTCATTTTATTTCTACTTGTAACATTAAATGGGCAATTAAATATTAAATGATTTAAATACGGGAGAAATGACGGCATGCCATTCACTCAGTCTAAACTGCACAGTTCATCTGTATCCTAAAACTGATGGGGGTAGACCCGATAACAGGCCTAAAATCAGAGGATGGTGAGATACCGTCAGAGAAACAGACTGGTCCTTAGTTTCTGTCTCTCTCCCAAAAATGTCAGGATTACCCAAAGAATATCTTCAGAGTGAAATCACTGATTTCTGCCTCGAACAGCAAAGAACCAGGCAGAATATTTTACGTGAGAGAATCTGATTATCAGATTGATCTGTAACAGTTAACTAAGCATATTCTTAGGATAAGCTTTATATGGAGTGATCATTTTGCAGAGTGCCAAATACAGGAAGAGAACGCTTAAAAAGTCCCAAGAAGTCTCTTTAAGAAGCCAGATACTATAACCCCATATTCTTTTCGATTAATGATTAAAATATCTTAAATTCATATTGCTCAGCTGATGAGGATAAGCACATGAAAGTTAAATTTCTTCCATTAAAAGCAGATTTTTTAGAACTCTCTAGTTCTTCCTTAAACTTAAGAAATAGAACCTCAAGTATTTATTGGATTGGTTAAGAGTCCTTACGTCTGTACTACCTGTTCCGTGAAAAAATTTCTTTCCAGGTCTCCATCTCACCGACGGGAGTAACACGCAGCAAACCAAATCCACGTTAGTCAGAACTTCAGGTGGACGATTCAGACCCTTGTAACAATTTTAGACTTGCAATTGGTGTTGTGACGTTTCTTAATCTAGGTCTAAAATATGTGCAGCATTGCTTTTAGAAAGTAAAAAAACTGGTGGAGCGTGCCATCTATGGCAGCATTTGTTCAGCATTTGGTACAAACGGGAGGAAAAAAGATACAGAATGCATGGATTGATTTTCAAATTACCTCAATATTTTGAAAACATTTTCACCTGCATGCTGAGAATGCTAAGAATGGCAAGGAAGGCAATGTGCATTTGCACAGCCTCCACTGCATTCATTTATAAATTACCTCATCACTGACTGAAATTAACACTGATTCTTACAGGCAATTTCTCAATTTCCAATGCTAATTACATTTTTTTTACTTTTAAATTCTGTACCACCTGTTTTGGGCAAGACATCTTAGGCAGCGCGACCGCATTTAATCACAATTTTAATTAACCGCCCTGTAGATGTGAAAAAGAAGCAATTATAATGTAGATGAATGATGATTTTTCTGCATTAAATTGTTTTGTTTCCCTGGTATGTTGATTGTAACACAGCACACAAATACAGTAACTGTACAATTTTTTTCTATTGTAATTTAGTAATTGTTTTTGGAAAACCAGTTTGGGAATGAGTGACTTCATCTGTTTACAAATTGATTGATACTGTTCACTCACTGATTGCTGCAGCGTATATTTTGGTATTGCACAGCCTAGCATAAAATATAATTAGAGATGCACAGGCTTTGCAGCACCATTTTGGAATCTGAAAATCAACTGTAACTGAAGTATGTTTTCCTTGAGCATACTAGTATCAGTTGGGGCTGATGAAATGATAATCAAAACAATGGGCTTTCCAATTCCACCACTAGTAGAAACCCTTGGTTTCAATCTGATAGTCTAATATGGTAAATTTATGAATTACTCTACTAGGCCTGGGAGCTGGGGGCTGGCAAGTCTGAAGCTTGCACAACTCACTCAGATCTGTATCAGAAGAAGCATACAAGTGAGGGAAGGAAACAATGACGAAAAAGAAAGAGTCGCTGCTTTGGAAATGGAAGAATTGTTCCCAGCACCCGGGCACAATGCACTGGTGTGCTGTAGCTCTAGACTATCTCATCTCTACACTGCGATACAGTGAGATCACATTCATGCTCCTGGCTTGCAGATACTGATCATTAAAGCCCTACCTCATGCAGATAAATTCACAGATCTTATTTACATGAAGCAGAACTTCCTCACTCAGCTAGGAAAGGGGTGGGAGAAAAAAAGCAGCCGTCAATCTCTGTTTATTTGAAACCTGATGCCGACCAATGGGTTTCAGAAGATCTACGCTTCCTGTGTTCACACGAATCACAAATTCCTTCAGGAACTCCTTATACTAACGTCACACCTACACTCCATCCCAGGACTAAGTGCTCGGTCAGTGCCCTTCATTGGTATCACAGGGCTGGTGTCTCTTTCAAACCATCCAATGAATAGTTCTAAAATGTGCTTGCTTGCATGAGCCCTGGGCATGCCATTTCTGCTAGCCTGGAAAAAAGGGGAAAAGGCCATGTAAGCAGTTGTGGATGTTCAAAGGAAACTATTTACGAGATCTCTTCATCTTCTACTTTGCTTCTTTTTACACTCCATTCCTTAGAAGATCCTAAAGTAGGACAGTTCATTAAAAGGTGAGAAGTCATGTTGGTCCTAGCCATGCATCTGTTATAAAACATGGTGAGGATTATGGCTTCATTTAGAGCAATTTACAGATAGAATGTTATGAGTTAGCACGACACAGCAGATCATGTTGAGCTGGGGGTTGGAGCAGGAGGGCTACTCGGACCAACTTCTATTTGTCTCCTTTATAAACAGTTGCTAACAAAGTTTTCGTAGGAAGCACCAAACCAATGCCAGAATTTACTTCATATATGAAGTAAGAATCTGCCCCATTAATATATTAAAAGCTCTATTCTTTTGCCAGGTGGGAGATTTGCATGTCTAACTCTTGTTCACACCAATGGCGATGGACACAAAAATCTCTCATTAAATTAAAAGAACAGGCCAGAGTATCTTATCGGTGTTGCTAGCAGGGGTGTCTTTTTCATGTATAATATTACACAAAACTAAAAAATAAAACGTTTTCTTGCCTAGTTATCCCTACCTGTATCACTGTTTTGGGCTGTGAAAATTATTTGGTATAAGTGGTATTGAGTAAACTACTACTACTACTGGAAGAAAAGGCAATTTATTTCAGTTCATGAAACTGTCGTTGCTAAGAAAGCACGCTTAGGGCAGGTGGAAATTTGTATGTGTTTTACTCTAGAGATTCAAGTTCAGATTTTTAGTGCAGTCTCACTGGTTATTAGCAGCAATACTTTCATGCTGCTGCATATTTTTCTCTCCTTTGCCACCTTCCTCAGAACACAGAAGATGTTGTCTTATGAATGGAGGTGAAAATAACCTTGAATATCTCAAATTATAACCTCTTTACATAATGAAAAGGGAGTGTTCTGGCAGTAGACTTAATTTTTTTTTTTTTTTCCATGAACTTGCTCCAGCCATCATGCTTGTTTAGAAGTTTCTAAAAGTGGTAACATCTGTGCTCCTGTTGGGATGAGAAGTCACCCCACAAACCTTTCTACAAGTGGGTGTGTCTTTAAGAGAAAATAAAGTACCTGATCAGGGCCTTAGTCAGTCTTAGCTCCCTGTATCTTCACGCTCTGACCCACTGCGCGTTCCTTGGAGCAGAGAGCTGCTTCCCATGGCTACCTCCTCAATATAAACTTGCTAACTAATCTCTTAGCAAACACTTGAAGCCAACCTGAAGGGAGGAAAAGAGGCAGAGAGGAAACAAAAAACCCGGCAGAGATAAAGCTCTAAGGCACATTCAACCGGACACGGGAATCTAAATTTAGTACTAAACTTCAGTTTTCTTTTGAAGAGCTAGCTGTTGTCTGTGGAACAGGGACTTTTATAACAACTATTTTATTTTTAAGACTCAATCCTAATTCTGTTGCTGTCTCCGAAATAGGGCTCACTTTAACAAAAACTCCCTTGATTTCTCTTTTTCCTGCCGGTAGCCATGTGCCTACCCTGACAGGTATTTGTAAATGGTTTCTTTTATAACTGAATATCTTTTAAATAGTATATCTTTTTAAAAGTCTACCCAGACCGTGTGCACACAAGGTAACTTTTCCTCAGGAATTTATGCGAGGATCCACTGTTGGAAATAGATGATGACTTTCAACCAATGATCAAAGAAAAATAAATCTTGCCCCCTAATAAGACTTTTTAAGACTGGAATCCCATTTTTAAATGGATAACAGCTAAGAGGCTACTGGCAATCTATTTATTTCCAAAGCTGTGTTTTAATGTTGGCTACATAGAAATTGGAGGAGCAAATGAACCCTGGGATCTTTGAAGTTGAAGCTTTTAAAATAAAGTTGGTATGTAGTATTTGAAAACATACTGTTCGGAATTTAAGTTTTAATATCTAGGAATAAACTGAGCATTAAATCAAGCAAAACTGTGACAAGGCCAATATGCACATGGACGATGCCAGGAAGGCATCTTCAGCTCTTTGTTCAGAGCTTAACAAAACTGTGCCGTCACACCACTTTAGTTCAACAGTGCCTGTCGAATGGGCATCAGCAGATCAGCCAATGCCTGTCATACACAGAGCCTGAAGACGCTTTGAAAGCAAGGGCTTATTCGACCCCCAAGTCTAGTTGGAAAGTGGTGAGGATTTTAAATCATCTAGTAAAGACACCAACCTCCCCCCCCAAAGTTAGAAGAAATAAGGAAGAATGACAAAAAAAATATTGGTTTTTAAAAAAGGACATAAAGGAGAAAAAAATGCACTCGGGCAAAGGGAGCACTTTTCATATTTGTTTTCTTTGTCAAAGCAATTATAAAAGTTTTGCAATCATAAAATTTTTCTCAAAGTGACGTTCCCGATAGTGAAATAAAAGTTTAATGTCATTGCTATCTTAAGGTTTTGCCACGGTTTTTTAGCCTTTAAACAACTGAATAAATGTTCTTCCGTTATCAGGATAGGAGGGCGTTATTTGACCAAGAGAACTTGCAACCCCGTGTTATTCAAAGGACTATCTCTTTAAATGTAATTTTTGCTAGGTGGCTGTTTTTGTTGACAAAAATGCACTAACTTTTGATCTGACAGTCTCCTAAGCTCTGGTCTCTGGGAACATTTAATCTGCTTCAGAGTAGACACCTGGGGAAACAAACCTGGTAAAGAGAAGGATTGTTAACTTTCTTACAAGTTAACAATCAGGGAAAAACCCCAAACCGCCTTATTTCCCTCCTATAACACTGATCATGAGATTTGGCTTTCAAGCTTTAATAAGTGCTAAGGAAGTGCCTCAGAACTTTCCTCCGGTTTAATTAAGTGTGCCCACTCCTCTTCAGGCATCCAATCAGATTAAATGAGAGTGAACCCCGGGAGCAGGGCTGGTGAGCCCTAGTGGTAAGAATTAGCTGAAGGTGTTCTGAATCTCTCGACCTTTCAAGTTCCTCCAGGACACTTGCTA
This sequence comes from Aethalodelphis obliquidens, assembly GCF_003676395.1. Taxonomy (NCBI): domain Eukaryota; kingdom Metazoa; phylum Chordata; class Mammalia; order Artiodactyla; family Delphinidae; genus Aethalodelphis; species Aethalodelphis obliquidens. The sequence continues at coordinate 85,098,790 of NW_020837946.1, read as the reverse complement.
CTGAGATCCATACAGGAGTTGAGATTTCCCTTACACTAAAGTTGAAAAGCTCTCGCTCTCAACCCCTCTCCCCCTCTCTCTCTCTGTCTTTCACTCTGCTACTGTCAGTTTGCTGCCTGTACTTTAGCTGTCTCTTTTCCAGTCTCTACCCTGTCAGTTTCTGGCCTGCCAATTTCAACTTGAAGCTTGACTGGGCTGATTTGATGCAAATACCTCCAGGGAAAACCCTGAAACTGATGAACAGTTATGTCAAGTCGATTTTGCACCATCGGGAAAAGGTAACCTCTGCGAGAAAAAAAACAACAAGGTTAAAGAGACAAGGGCTTTTCACGTGTAATACCTCTGCTGCACATCTCCTTCACTGTTTACCATCCCTCAGAAATTGTAACTGTCAGAATTAGTCCTAATTGCAGATGCGAAAGCTGCCATTATAATAAAAACAGAGGCAGTGCAGGCATTAAATGTAGCAGCCTAATTTGTGAGACTACAGAAAAGGTAGAGTAAATGAATATTTCATTACTTTAATTACCAGGGACTACTCTTTTCTTGCTGTCTTATGATAAGTGTTGCTGTAACTAGCAACAGCAAACATCCACTAAAACATAAAGTGCAATAATCGTCCTGCTGTCAGGATCACCGCTTTAAAATACGAGCTGGGAAAAAATATAATGGTTTATCTATTTCTTAGAGATTGCAGAAGTAGAAGATGGAAATTCATTTAATGTCAGGGGGGAAAAAAACGCACACACAAAGGCACCAGTAAACAGGTTTTAGTCAGAGAATAATGGCTCCAGGAGAGAGGAGGAAAAAAATCAGTTGGCTATACATTTGAAGTGTTAGCCCGAAAAGAATGCTGGAAAGTGAAAAGTAGGAGGTAATACTGTTTGGACTTTTTAAGGCAAAATTTTGTTTTCTGTTGCACAACATAATTGCTCGAACATTAGAAAATAAAATGCCGGTGACTGGGGGAAAGACAAGAGGAAAGCAAGTGGTTTTCAAATGATTAAGCAAAAGTGGAAAAAGTTCAAGTTGGCAAAAGTTGAGAAGCTCAGTCCATTTCCATTTAAAAAAAGACTAGATAAAGCCTGCCAGAAAAAGGACTTTGCCTGCAGTTTCGGAGAACTGATTCATAAGATTTCGGGAGTATCAATAATTACTCACCACTGACACCTTGAAAAGCCCTGGGCATCTCTCTCTAAATGTCAACTTCAGGTAAAGGGGCAAAGCAGGGTGGAGGGGTGGCCGACCTATGGGAGGTGGGCCAGGGGGTGGGGACATGGTGGAGGAGGTCGCTAAGGCTGGTTGAAGCCAGCCTGTCTCTGCATTTATCACTTTGTCCCAGAGGAGGTGTTTGTTCAACATAGCAGTTTGACAGCACAAAAACACTGTGGCCAGAAGCCCTATCAAAGAACCTACTGACACATATCATTTGTGGTCTTGGTTTCACAGGGCAAGGCTACCTCACATTTTATCTGCACAAGTATAAAACTCTACACGTTTCTCAGTGTTCAGTATAGTTTAATCCCCTTCTCTTTTCTTTCTTTTAAATACTGTAAACGCTACTTTAAAATACCATCTTTATTCAGAACTCCTGAATGCTGTTTTAAAAGCCATAATAATTTGCAATCAATTTAGCATAATCTGTGTTAAGGTTGATAATATTAAAGGAAAACGAAGGAAAACAGTTTAAAAGCACAAAGCTTGTAATTTATCCTAAATAATACACTTAAAGCTTAGATTAACAGGGGCAAGCAAGTTTTGTAAGAGTCATGTGGCGTAGGGAACACTTTTCTTACAATAAATCCTACTAAACAGGAGTCTGCATTAATTCTTCACCTCTACTATTTTTGCTTAAATGTATCTCACTCACAAGCTATAAAATTGTAGTTAAAAAGTCCCAGAGTTGGGGCCCTAGGGTGCATCTGTGTGTGTGTGCACGTAGGCTGTATTTAGTTTTCAAATTCCCATCAGCAGAGCAAAGGTGATGGAAAATCTTTAGAGGACAACCATTTTGCTTAGAGATTTTCCCCTTTTAATGGGCTTATTTATTATGAAAACACAGTTTACTGAGTTCTTTATATATAAACCTCACCTCTTAAAACTGAGAAATCTCATGATGTGAAACACTTCCACTGATGTGCTTTGTGTCTAAAATAGAAACTTAGGTACCTCCAAGAATAGGCAAAATGCAAAGTTTCCTTGATTACGGTTACTTAGATATATAAAACAATAGAAATACAATTTAAAATTAAAAACAGTGAAAGCTATCTACTACATTTGTAGATCACCTGGACACTATATTCCTTTAAACTTATTCATTTATGAGAGCGAAAAAAATCTCAGATCTTAAATAGCATGATATCTTAATCTGTTGATCTGTTATTGATTACTTATTTTGGGGAGGGGGTGTCTATCACCTTGTCAGGAGTACCTTTCTTTCCCAGAGTTGATTATAAAAGGAAATATGAAACAGTATATAAAGAACAAAAATCACTATATTGCTATATTAGCAATGTTAAGGAGGAATCCATTATACTTTTTTATGTTAGGATATGTTTTGTCACAGGAAATCATTAATGTCAATTACCTGTTCCCAAAAGAATGCAGTTATTCACCTCCATCATCTGAAATTATTTTAAAATGTTTCTCCTTTATCATCATGATTTAAAAACACAACTTCATGTATTTGCTCTTGTGATAAAGTTTGCTAAACTGACCAGTTCTGTGTTTACTGTTTGCTTGAAAGAATATCTTCATTTAAGTGGGACTTAAAAATGTTAACTTCAAAATACTGAAGTTCAGAATCAGGTCTCCTCCAGTTTAGACTGTGTGTGGGTTTAAGCTGAAATAACACACGGCAACCAAGAAAAACGAAGAACAACTAAAAATGGATTACGTATAATAGAACATGGCATTTAATCCCATGGATTATAAGGGAAATTATCTGGAGTTTTAATTTTATAGTAATGTGCAAAAAAATAAAAAAGAATGAAAAGCACCTTAAATATGTATGCCAACATTTGTGTACTGTCTTTTAATTCTAACGACTACTTCAAATCTCATCCTCTCGACTTGGCTCAGTGATAGAACTAAATTTGTTTGAAAAAAATCAGGAATCACTATGATGATTACATTCCTCAATTGAAAAAAGAAAGCAAAGTTCAATCAGATCTTTCTCAAATGTTTGCTCCCCTCCCATGCCTTTATGTGCTGCTTGCTCTTCCAAAGTCTGGTTTTCAGAAGCCCCAAATAACTTCTAACACAGACTGCAGCCTCCATGGTAATGTACATGGCTTTATTAGCTCTCATACTTTCTTGGGTCACAAACACACAATATCTGATGAGACGTTGATCATCTTCCTTCTCATTTCTCTTTTCAGCCTCTCTAACTTTCCTGTCAGGAGCCTGAAAAAATATGCGCAGTTACCATTGTGGAGGGGAGACAAAGTTTAACTTCTGGGTTGGCAATCGGAGAATAATTCATGAGCAGATTTCTAGCAAATGATATGATTTGCTAAATTTTGGTCTTTGATTTATATTTATGTACTCCTGCTACTGCTAAGGTTTTGCCAACCTCAATTAGATCATGAATGAGATCATTTTAATTCAGCCCCCAAACTGTGACCTGACCATGGTCTGAAAGTGTTCAAAAAGTAATTTTAAGCCTCCCTTTGATTTGAAAAGGAATACTGCATGCTTGGTCATTCATACAAAAAACATAAAACTTAATTATTGAATGATTTGGCAAAAGACCTTCCTGCCAAACAACAGTCAATGCCAGCTACTGTGATGCTGGCGATGCCCGGCCCCCGAGCGCACAGCCCCCTGTATACAGCACTTGTTCATTGTGTCTCAGGGCAAGATGCTTTCCAATAGGATTCACGGATCTGGGAGACTGGGTGCAATGCGAAGGGGGTACCATATTTATAACTCCAGTTAAAAAATGCTGTCTCACCTAGAAGGGAAGTAGATCTGCGCTGTCAAATCACCAGGAGGCTGTGACAAAGGGAGCTTGCAGCCTGACACACGGTGTAACAACATAGCAAACACCTTTAATTCTGTCATGTCTCATACCCTTTACTTTCTCACACATTCGTGGCTGCTCGAACATTGACACCTCCACTCTTTTTCGAAACTAAATAAGGCAATCTTATTTAAGCCCAAATGCAACACCTGAAAAGTTATTCTTATGCCCAGCAAAAAATAACCATTAACTCCTTCCTCTTGGAAATGTCTCTCTGCTTGCTCTGAAAAGTCTCAAGTTGGTAACAACCTTCCTGAGGCCCTGAATCTTGAGGTTCACATGACCTCCCAAGCTCCTAAAGATAGGCAACACTTCCCCCTTGAAAAGATGCGAGGGTTGCGATAATGTCACTGTCCGAGCTGGTCTCTTACACCTTTTCCAGCTGAAACCCCTTTCTTCATCACAAACTTCTGGTGTCTCTTATAGTAAGAGAGAGGCCCCAGCTGCTTCATTCCCTCTAGCTACTGTAGTCTAATATCTTAAAAGCTGGAAATGAAAATAACTTTTCTAAAGTATTTCCTGGAATTTTTAATGTGTTGCCTTGATTCCTTTCTTTTTTTCTTTTCCCTTGCCAATTATAAACCACCATTTGGAGGGCTTATGAGCAATGTAAGTCCACCTCATCTAATTAAACCACATTGTCTTAAAAGCTTGAACAGTTTTCATGTCTACAAGACTTGTCTGAATAACAAACTGCTAGAGCCAGAATTCTGAGTGTCTTTGGAAAGCCAGGATTTTATCTGCTGAGCGCAGAAGGCCAGGCACTCAAAGAGTTAAAGAGTGTTCCTGCATTGCTGGGTAGGTTCATATCACAGCTGCCTGGTAAAGCATTATCCCGGTACCTCACTTAACAAAAGCCTCCTTTTGCAAACAGACTCCCACTTTTCCCCCAAGTGTCCAAAGGTGTTTACTGAAGTAAATCTGCCTAAATCCTTCATTGCTTGGGTCATGGGGGTGGATAGGAGGGGTGGAAGGTGTAGGGATAATCTCTTTTTGTAAATTCTGTAAATCTTCTGGGAAAAAGAAAAAAAAAAAAACAGGAATCTGTGTCACATGCTCGTGTACAACTTCTAATATCTCTGCTAGTTTTGCTCTTATAAGTGAAATCTGTCACAATGACTATCGCAAAAGCACCCCCCCTTCCCAATTATTCACCCTGCTGTTTGAAGCGACCGCACTTCCAAAGTTGCGTGTGTGTGCGTGTGCGCCCACATTATATGCTTAATCTAATTGTTGAAGAAAAAACTGTTGGTATCTTAAAAGTGGTTTCAGAAAGGAAAAAAAAAAAAAAGACAAGACAGTTTAGGAGCAAGATAATGTAGCTGAAAAGTTGTCACGAGAGGTTTCTGCTCTTGCTGTGGTCTCATTCAAATACCATTAACTGCATGTTACTTTTGCATGTTGAAAATGGAGGCAAATAACAGAGTAAAACCTGACAGGTTCGCCTGCAAGGGTTTAAACAGTTCCCAGTAAGAAGGAGCCCTTTAGGCATAAACTTTCTCTCTCAAGAGAACGTGAATACCACCAACCCCTCCCTACAAATCTTGAAGCATCCAGTTTGAGATACAAAAAGGCTGTCATCTCACAAATGTTAAACATACTAAAAAAATCTGAAAAAAAAGTATGAAGAAGGTGTGAAAAACGTGGCACTTTACAGCCCTCAAAGCTTTTTAAAATAGACCAACTTTTCCCCCTAAAATTCTTTTCAGAGAATTTTTTTTTTCCTTTTTGGCTCATTTGAGAGTTTCTTTCTTGGCTTTTTTCCCCTTTCATTTGAAAATATGAATTATCATAAAAAGTCAGGGGGAAAAATGGGAAAGTCTTTTCCAGTTTTCCTGAAGATGTATCAGTGCATTCAGGCTGGGTGTAAGCAACTTCTCCCTTTTTCTCTGGGCCAGACACCCATCATTGAAAGCAGACCAGGGCCTCTGGAGACTCTCCCCCTTCTCCCCTCCTGAGCTCTCCAGCTCCCCTCCACCCCCAGGGCCCGCGCCTCCCTGGCCTGGAGGTAAACAATAAGAGACAAATACTAGGCAGCACTCCAGAGTGGGAAGTCCACACACCTGACCCAAGTCTAACAGGCTTCTGGGGGAGAATCTGATCCTTCTCTGACACTTTTTACCTCAAGTGTTGAGCGGCTGGCCATGAATAGTACAGACATGCCATCTTGTAACACTATATGCCTGTCAGGAGGGACAGGGCCTGGTTAAGCATCAACTATATAAGGCTGGTAACTAGGGAAAGCCCAACAAACAGCCACAAACACCTCACTTATTTTACTCAGCTACTACCCTCTCTCTCTCTCTCTCTCTCTCTCTCTCTCTCTCTCTCTTTCTTTTCATCTTGGCTTTCTGTGGCAGAATGCAAATGGAGCCTGCCGGCGGTGAAAGGGCTGAATTGTGATTAAGAAGAAGAAGAGCTCCTTTCTTTGTTCTCCCCTCAGGGGATGTTTACTGGGAGAGACACAGCGGATCAGATATGAAAGGCATTCAGGTCAGCATTGATGTGAGCGAAAGTGAAATCATACCTAAGGCATTCAAAAGACCGCCGTGTCAGGGGTTCAGCTAACGGTGCAGCTACTGTGTGTGTCTTCCCGGAGAGGCAAAAATCTTTTCACAGACTGGCGATTTTTTTTTCCTCCCCAATTTCCTTCAGAATTATAAAAGTCCTCCGCCCCCCCCACCCGTGTTTACCTCCCACCAGATGCCACAAGAGTTAGTATTTTCTCTCCTTATGGACCACACGCGAAATCAGACCAACTTCTAATAGCTGTATTACCTAAATGAACCAGCCAGGCACCATCTGAACTGTGAAATCTTTTTTTTTTTTAAGCAGGTGTATTCCTGTGTGCCACATACATGCATAATATGTAGGGGAGAACTGCGTGAACAGAAAAGCCAAAACACACACGCGTGGATGGTTTTTCCTCTCACCTCCCTCAGAGGAAACGTAAGACACACACACACACACACACACACACATACAGTATAAAAACAGTACAGAACACCTTAAAACGAAATTCTTTATTTACTTTGTAACTAGGAGTTACACTTTTCCTGAGAGCTCTCACTCTGACACGACTGTCACCCAAGATGAAAGTATTCGGCACGCAGCTCTTAAGGCAGAGACTTCCACAGAGTCTACTGATGATTAGTGCTTTGCCTTTTTAAAAAAGGCTTGATGAAGAAATACTTGGATCTTACTTTTTAAAAGTTTACACTCCCCACAGCGCAAATAGCCATTCAATAGATTTTTTCCAACTGGGAAGCTGATGTTGTTGGCATACACAGAGCTATGTAAATGTATACAATCACAGCAAACATACAAGTAAGGAAGAGGTGCCTAGATGTTTCAAGGCTTAAAAATGAAAAGGAAAATCACATTGCATCTTCTGATTGCTAAAGAAAGAAAAGAAATAGGGAGGGGGAATGGGGCTGTATTTATTGGTTTTAAATCATCCTTCCCTCTGCTCTGAATTATTTTTCTCAACCTTCACATCTTGCCTAAAGAGCATATTTGGGCTTATGTTAACATCTGCTTTTGTGGTGACATTTAATTCTGTATATTTTCAACTAGTGTTTCTGCATCACAGATTTTTCCCCCTTTATCTCTTTGCTCTAAAAAGACAACCAAAGAGCAATCAAAAAGGTGTCTGACTTGGCCATTCAGACAATTGCCCCCTTGTGGGAATGCGGGAATGAATGGTACAGTGGACACCCCAGCACCATTGACGTTATAAACATGTAAATGAAACACATTAGGGCAGACAATCAATTGTCTGTGAGCATTGCAAACCTGCACTCCCTCTCTCTGTGACAGGCACAAAATAGTGTCTACCTTGGGAAGCCACAGTGCTGAAGAGGAAAAGGACAAAGAGTTCTCTTTCACACGGAAGAAAATGCACCTTTAAAAGCCTTGGAAGAATGCAGATGACAAAAACTGTTGTAAGGAAGAGAATCTCCCACATCTTGGAATAAACGCGGCACTGCTTAGAGAGCTAGCAACACCCTCCTTTCCTACCTTCAGGGTAGACACACATTTTTCCCAGGAAAGATTCTTAACACGGCATTAGGGTCTTTGACAACCTCTTGGAATTTTCTTTACTTTGAGTAAATTAAGCAAGCAAGAGAGGAAGCACCTGAAACATATGACATAGCAGTTTACTGGGGAACATTAACCTTGGCTTTATTCATATTTGGAGATAAATGCTTGAAGACGTGAATTTATCTTAATGTGGCAACAGAGAAATAATGTAAAGTTTAAAATCCTTAGCCCACCCTTACCCCGGGTGGAGAATCACGCTTTGGATGCCAGCAGCCTGCTGGCTCTGTTACGAAGGAAGGCATGTTTCTACCCCAATTGCCTGAATTTTTACAAACCAAAATAAAACAAATAGATCAGTCTAGATACATAGCCCCCAGCCTAGTGTGTGTGCAGCATGACAAAACTTGCAGAAGCTCTTCACAGAGAGAAAAGGATGGAGACCGATATCTTTGGAGCGCCCTCAGAGCTGGTACCTGCCACAAAAACTGCCTCTGAGTGCTTTGAGAGTCAGCAAAACAGCCTCCTTATAACCTCATCAACTTTATAAGAAAGCTACTTGCAAAAGATTTCCACACTCGCAAGGATCACCAAGTCTGACCCGACTGCAATCCGAAGGAAACTTCCCTGCCTCAGAGTGTACTGAGGGGCTCTGACTCACGGCCGCCCCATGCCAACTTCACCTCTCAGAAAGGAGAGACAGGAGCCACATCCTGAAGAAGGGGCTGCTTGCATTTCTTTTCGTTTTCCTTTAAGCATCTCTGAAAAGGGAACAACTTTTCAGTCCTCCCCTGCCTCTAAGCATCACCACCAGCGCTTCCACTCCCTTTCAGGAAGTGGTTAAGGGAGTGAGGGCTTATCTTAAACAGGGATAATCATTTCTGCTCATCTGATTGTTTCTCCTCTAGGATCTAAAGCCCTGAAAACATCCAACTTTATCCCTTTTCTTTCCCACTGAAAATCAGAGACCAAAGGCGTTGGTAAAAACCTCCCCCACTCTACCATACAATGCCTAACCCTTTAGCTGAAACTTTGAAGAAAAATCAAATTTAACTTTTCTTTCTTTCTGCCATTTCCTCTTCCCCACCACTCCTAATTCAGTGTTCATTTAAAAGACAACTTCATTCCCTTTTCTGAAACAAGCGGTTTCCGGGTTTGATTTTTGTGAAAACGTGCAATGTGTCTGTGTGATTCTTTTTCAGAGGCTGATGCTGGGAGGTGATGGGCTGGGGAGGAAGGCCCATCTTCCCAGGCTCCACAGGAGGCAGGAGGGTAGCCGGAGCATCCCCAGGAGCCCAAGCCTGAATCAGGGGCTAAAGCAACAAACTTTGCAAGTTACAACCGGGCCGCCCCAGTGGCAGGCAGCCGCCGGGCATCTCCCGCTCCTAAGTGCTCATTTCTGCCTCGAAGGCTGTGTGGAGATAGTGGGGTATAATCAGGGGAATGAAAAGGGGGGCTGGGTTTTCCCCCTCCTCTCCAGCTTCAGTGAAAGTATTACAAAGTGAGTCAGGCGACTGAAGATCATCTGACTGAACTTTCTTGAAACCGACACACATTCTTGTCTTCCGGCAACTTGCTTTTTGCCTCCTTCCCCCTCACCCCTCTCCCCCTTCCCTCCTGCACATCTTATTTTCTGGGAAGAGATTTCATCCTTTCCATGTGGGGGAAAGGAGACTGTCCGCTATGGATTAACTTAGTGCTGGCACTGTCTTTGCCAGGCATCTTGCTAGCCTGAGAATCTCGAAGGCTGGATTTTAGATTCTTGTTTCTCTCTTTGTATATTTGTTTTCCTTGAACTGCTTCCTTCTCCTTTGCTTTTTAATAATCGCATACAGCATCGTCTTCTAACCCACGTTCTTGACCAGCCTTTCAAACACACACATACTGCTTTACACGTTTTATCTCCTTGTCGCCTTAGTCTATATATACACTGTTGACTTCATTAAAATTATATAAAGTGCCATTCTAGTTTCCTGGATGACCATCTCTCTCTCTCTTTTTTCCCCACGCAGCTTCTACTTCTATGATTAGTAGCACCATTATTCCTTTCCAGGAATTTCTATATGATTTTGATAAGCATCATCATATTTAGTGTTATCAGCAAAGACACAAGCTCAAAACTGACATCTTTTCCATGAATCCAGGAAAGAAGAAAAATTCACTCAGTTCAGATAAATCCTAGCAATTCCCAAAGGGAAAGGCATTGGATACGTGCTTGATGAGAAAGAAAATGAAAAAAGAGGGGAAAAAACTCTTCTACCTGCTTCTCAAAACCAGGACATTGCTCAGTCAGATTAATCCCAAAGCAAAACACTGACAAGTAACCAATACACAGCATGTTTTCCCACAGACTATTGGGAAATAATTATTGCTGTTAAATGTGCAGGGTCTGGGCTAAATGCCTTTAAAATGTGCAATTCAACTTTCCACTTCGGAGTGTTGAGGCTTCTCCCAAGTTAGTGGCTGGGCGGAGGGGAAATGGTGTCCATTTCTGAGCACCAAGCAGTGTCCACGGCTGAGCACTTCCCTGGCACTCTGTTCCACCTGCGAAGCCCCCAGCAGGCTTCCCCCTCTGCCAGCCCCCGCCCCAGGGCTCCCAGGAAGCCTGGAGCATTCTGTTTTTCCAGACCTGGGCTCTGGCCCGACTTCACTGCAGAGGCCAGGCTGGTCAACAGTGGCAAAATCCCGAAGGGGGTTGGAGGAGCCAGACAAGAAGAAACAAACATTCTAAATAGTCTCTCCTGCAAAAGAACACTTCTGGGAACCTTGCTTTAAATCTTATTTTCCTTTCTCTCAAAAAATGACTGTTTAACATAAGAAAAAGAAAGAAGCCTCCTTGACACGAAGCTTTTGTTATCCAGTTGATCAGCAATGTGCTTTAGATACTTGTAAGGGGGGAAAAAAGCCCCACAATAGACATTGATTTTAGAAAATCAATAACCAACATTTAATAAAAGGAACAGAGGAAACACAAGAGAGAGGGGGGCACTAGGTGTAATTTTAGTGTCTACTAAATTACCCGGAGATGGGGAAGGGGAGGTCTCCAGTGTAAGGACCACCTTAAATAATGCCAGACACTAGAGCGAAGAAAAAATTAAATTAAGAGAGGGAGAGAGAGAGAGAGAGAGAGAGAGAGGGAGAGAGAGAGAGAGAGAGAGAGAGAGAGAGAGAGAGAGAGAGAGAGAGAGAGAGAGAAAGAGAGAGAGGGAGAAAGAGACTTAAAAAGAGGCAGCCTGAACTGGATCTTGGGGAAGCAGCTCGGAATATATTATTGTACTTGTTTTTTTGTAATACTAAGCCAAGCAAATAGATCAAAGGCAGCACAAAGGGAAAAGGCAGGATAACATAACGAACAGTTTCTGACTAAAATTCCTCTATCACTCCCCCATATGGCTCGACACCTCTACCACAACAAGCAAAAGACACACACACGCGCACACGTACACGCGCGCGCACACACACACACACACGAAACCTAGAGAGAGACAGAGAGAAGCATCATTTGTCTCTAATCAAAATTCCCTCGTCTTTGTGTTTTCTCCTTCCAGCGTCCCTCACTGCGCCCCCAGCAGCCCCCTCCCGGGCCGCGCAGCTCAGGGGCAGGCTGGGGGCGCACAGAATTGTCTTCCCTAGAGGAAAGTTGCTCCAAGGGGGCCCCGGTGGTCCCCGCGAGGCGCGGGCTGGGCTTGCGGGAGGCCGGAGGCCGGGCCGGCGCCGCGTTCCCGCGTCCAGTTCGGGAGCGTCAACGCGGCCCCGCGCCGGGTGATCAGGCTGAGAACGAGGGGAGCGAGAAGTTTCCTTTCCCAGTCTGAGCTGGCGCTAGTTCTCTTGTTTGTTTTGGGGGGTTGGTTTTTTTTTTTTTTAAACTCAGTATCCTCCGTCAGCTATCCCCGGCACCCTCTCCGGTCCCCAGCTCTCTCCCCTCCCCCAGGCGCCTTCTGCGCTCTTGCCAATCACTTTTCTCTTTTATTCCCACGATTTTGTTTGGGGGTAATACCTAGGGGGTCTCTCTCTCTCTCTCTCTCTCTCTCTGTGTCTGTCTCCCTCTCTCACTCTGTTCCTTCTCTGACTCTTTCTAAGGTGGACCTACTAAGCTGTCACGCCTTTGATCTCCCATCTCTGCTCTGCGTGTCCCCCTCGCACCCGCACCTCCTTCCTCCTTCTTGACTCAGCCTGGATAACGGACTCCTGACCATGTCGAAACTGCCCAGAAAAGTCTCCCTGCGCTCTGCGACTCCGCCAGCCCCCGGCGCGGGGCCAGCACCCGCTGGAGAGGAACCACCCGCCCCTGAGCCCGCGTGGACCTCGCCGGACCCCGCGCGGGGCCGGCCGAGTCCCTCCCACCCCGGGGTCCCGGCGCGACCGGCCGGGCCCCGCTGCCCGCGGACCGTTACTTGGCGTACCGAGAGGCGGCCGGGCGACTCTGGCAAAGAAACTTTAAGCCTTGACGGAGGCACAGCCCCGGGCCCCCTCTCCCGCTCTCACAGTCCCTCTGCCACCCCCGCCCCGCCCCCGCCCCGGGGATCCCGCGCGACCCGTCGCCCGGGCCCCCGCCCTGCCCTCGCCGGACGCTCACGCAGCCCGGCCGGAGAGCCGGCGGGCCGGGCGGTGGTGGAGCTGGAGCCGGAGGCGAGGGCGGGCGGGGGCGCAGAGGGCGGCGAGGGTGGGGGCGCTGGGCCCCTGCCGGACCCCAGCGCTCGCAGCCCCCCGGCGCCCGACGCTCACTTTGCCCGGCACTTCCCCAACTCCCCCACCCCACCCCCCGTCCAGTCGCCGCGCGCGCCGGGCTCCGGCGCCGGCCGCGGAGAGAGGCTCGCCCGCGAGCCCTGGGCGCCCGCCGCCGCCGCCGCCTCGGTTGCTTTTCCCTTTCCCCCTCCTTCTCCCCGGGTCTGGAGCCGCGGAGCGGCCCGGAAAAGTTTGGTTCGGGCCGCTTCTTACCGTTTTTCCTCCTGGGATTGGCTTGTTTGCGCCTCTTGCACCGGGGGCCATCCGCCATGATCGGCTGCTTCATTGATAAGAGCGGATCAGATGGCAGTTCGCATGGACTCGGCGCCCTGCTTCGGCAGCACGCAGGCTCGATCTAGCAACCAAACACAGCGACAATGTGGGCATCGCCTGCGCCCATTGAGACGCGCGCGGGCCGCCCAGGGGAGCCGGGCCAGGGCCCCGGCGAGCACCCATCCGCGGCCCCCCCAACGCCAAAGCGAAACTCCGGCGGCCCCCCTCCCCGCCTCCCACCCCCAGCCTTGGCCCCGAGGCGCTTTGTGTTTGTTACTGTTTGGTGTGTTGCACCCGCGAGGGGATCAGAGAGACAAGAATTACATCTTCAAAATGAGTCATAACTCCTGACCGTATGAGGGAATGCACACGGCGGTACAGTAAGGCTGCTTGGCTCAGGGCTAGGCGGACCTTTTCCTCCGAAAAGTCCTCAGCCCGGCTCGGGAACTTGGGGTGAGGCGAGGCTCTCTGTAGCTCTCATCTTGTTTCCCCCCCCGACTCACCCCCCCTCCCCATTCCCCCGAGGAAGCAAACAAACAAACAAACAAACAACGCGAAACAACTCCCGGATGAAGCACACTCGGTCAAATTGATAATAGTAATTATAGGAAGCCCACTCGCCCCGCGTCTCCTCCCCTCCCCTGTCGGAGTTGATCGAGGCACTGTCTCTTCCTCCCCCTCACACCCCCGCCCCCAAATTAGGATTTCCCGTTTCACGCCGCAATAAGAAATATAATTATAAGCCTCTTCGGACACTGTCCCTCCCCCCAGCAGCCCCCCCCACCGCCGCCGCCGCCGCCACCTTCGCCGCTTTGACAATATTTACTTATTTCCCCCCACCTCACTCACACCCATGCTCCCCCGCCCTAGTTCCCTTAAAGAGTTCCAGGAGAAAATTTTCTCCCCTCAAGAAAGGAAAGAGAAAGTCCAACCGCTATACGGCAATACTTTTAAGCTCGACTAAATGATCGTATCCTTTTCTGGCTTCGAAACTTTTGTACCTAAAAATCGAGAGAGGCGCTGCATTTTTTCAGCTGAAACTGTCAAAACTTGGAGAAGGGGAACCTCGGAGGCAGGCAGGAGAGGAGGAGAATCCTGCAACTCGGTGGAGGTTGGGAAGATGCTGTGCCTCGAGGATTAGTTTAAACAGGGGGCTATAAAAGATGTAACAGATGCAAACTGTAACACAAGGGCCATTAACCCCTTCTCTGCCGAACACACTCAGTCCCCACGCCCCGCACCTATTGTCTCCTGTGCTAGAAGCTTTGCGGAAAACCTGGAAAGTGAGTATCAGTTTCCACACGTTTGCTGAGAGGGGTGGGGCTGGGGGGCGGCAGAGAGAAGGGGAAGTGGATGATTTAGAAAGCACCTTGAATTTAACCTAGGCATAGTGGGAGACTTTTAATTTAAGTTTGACACATTTTGTTATTTCTTGGCTCTCCTATAGATTTGAAATTGTTGGGGAAAATCCTGAAATAAAGCAGTGGTCACACAAGTGTCTGGGAGGAAGCAGCTGGCCTGTCTGTATTCATGCTGAGACTTACACACGATTGCATATAACTACATGTTTAATAAAGTAAGCTGCTAGTTTTATGAGCATGTGTGTGTGTGAGGGACAGACAGGGCATTTGTGCTGTAAACTTTAGCTTTGCCTGTTATTTCTAACTCTGGAGTTAGTAATCTTGCCTTCATCATTATAGGGGGAGCATGTAAAATATATAAGAAGGTGGGAGATAAACACATTCATGTTAGCCGGGCTCACCACTGCTCCTGGGAACTCCTGCTCTCTTTCTCGACTTTTCAGTGCCAAAGTGTGGAAAGGGATATTTTCGTGTGTCTATGTCTCCTGTGAAATCCATGTCTATATCATTAATACTTTGCCATTTGAAATACAATTTCAAAAGTTATCCTTCATTTACAACCCTAATATCCTGACGGCAGTTTTCTTCCCAGCTGTAGTGACTCCCCCCCCTCCCCACTTTGGTAAACGACTCAAGTTCCATGAGGACTTTCACTTCTTTATTTATCATCACAGAAGTGAGGTGTTACTTCACATACATACACACACAAAGAATGAAATAAAGAAATGAAACTCGCTAAGCAGACAAAAACAGGCAACTTTCTACTTAGAAAACAGCCTTCTTCAGTGGGAAAGGTTGGACTGCCATATCTAAGAGAAAGACTTGCTCCCGAATTTGGTAGGTTTGTATCCATCAAGTTTTGTAATTATTAACAGGTATTTGCCAAGTTCTAATTGCTGAATACAATGAATTGGAATTAGACGTGAAAATAGAGCAGAATCTCTCCCCTTGAAGAGTTTTTATTCCAACCACATAGTTCTCGATAAAACTTTTCCCAGGCTGGGTAGTAAAAGGCACCTTTGGTTACCTGAATGGACAGGTACAGGGCAAATTATTTGGGGGAGGAAAAAAGGAGAGAAAAGGAAGGAGAGAGAGAGATGGAGTGCAAGAGAAATCGAAGAAGTCACTCTTGGGAAAAGCTTGCCATAAAGGAGCTAAACCCACCTGAAATTCCTACCCACAGACACTCCTCCTCACTTCAGACTCACATCCCCACTTAAAAGGAGAAAATCGTAAAAGGAGGGTGGGGGATGACCATGCCGAAAAGGAATAAAAAGAGAGAAAAGGGGGAAAAAAAAAACCTACCTGCGAAGTCTTGTTTGTAGTTTTGGCCAGAAATGGTGAGAAGAAAAAGCATGAAGAAGCCGCGAAGTGTGGGGGAGAAAAAGGTGGAAGCGAAGAAACAGCTCCCGGAGCAAACTGTACAAAACCTCGCCAAGAGTGTCGGGAGGCAGGACCGTTATTCCTGCGGAGCAGGTTAGAACTGATCTCTTTCGGCCACTCCAGGAAACACAAACCTGGGGACGGACTGACGTGTTACGCCTCTTCTAATGACATTTTTTTCTTTTTCTTTTCTGTAGGAGAGAGAGAGACCCTGAAACACGCGCCACCTATCTTTGTGGGGAGGGATAATTGAAGCGCCCTGAGCGTGAGCATCATGTGAAAACGTGATCGCCAAGTTTCTCTCTGGGAAAGGATCTGGGATAGATTATACCTTGAAGTCTCCGCAAACGCTTTAGTGGAAGAAATGAAATTCCACCTCCCTCCCTTCCTCTCTCCCTCCCTCTCGCCTCCCTCCCTCCCTTCTCCACG
>NW_020837946.1:84926080-85082454 GCF_003676395.1 Aethalodelphis obliquidens | reverse complement strand
CCCCCCCCCCCCCCCCCCCCCGTCAAGCCTTTGGCATCATTATCCTCATCACTAAATCCTACAGAGTACAGGGCGGAAAACGGTGCACACCATTCACAGAACTGGAGAACTCTAAAGGGCGAAAGTTAAAGGGAAAGATCCCGGTTCCTCAATCCAGATCGCCTCTTCTTATACAGATGTCTCTAATGACCAGATTTGAGATGCACATTAAATTGTGTGGATTTCTCAGCACGGCTTCTGGAACTAAATTTTTTGCCCTTTCTCTTAATTTTTTTTTTCTTTTAAGATGCCAGAGCCAGAAAAAAAAAAAAAAGCTTCATGTGAACTGCATTTTAGGGCGTGTGTGTTGCGGTGTGTGTGTGTGATGAATTTCTGGATTGGATCCCAATACTAAAAAGTGGTTTGGCATTTTTTAAAAGGGTCTCTTAAGTAAATTAACATAGAGCGCTGAGTTGCTGAGTTGACCGATCTCTGAATCTCTCCACATCTCACGGAGACCTCACTACAAAGTGAGGGAGTGGGTGTAGGGAGACAGGAGGAAAAGGAGAAAGGCCATAGAGGAACTTAGCAGCGAAGGAAGATCACCATATTAAACGGCATGGGGTCTAAGTTTTGGAGTATATATTTTTTGATATTGCAATTAAAGTAAAATTAAAAAGAAAAGACTCCACCTTTGCTCTGAAGGGATTGGTTATGTAAATATGGAAGGGATTTCCTGGAGAATACAGCTTTCTACTGTATGGTTAATTAAATAATCACTCAAAAGCTTCCAACGTGACGCTTCTGTCGTAATCCAATCAGGTTACATAGGTCCTAAACAAGAAAGATATTTTCCACATCTGGAAGTCAGCAATTTAGCAAGTACTGCACATTATTAACCAATTCAGAGCCCACTTCCCAGGGGAATTTTTTTTGAAGTTTAAGTGTTCTTAACCAATGCTCTGCTGTTTTGTTAATCAAAAAGCTGGTTTACACTGCACATAATTGGAACTAATATAGAAGTAAATAAAGACAGCCAAATTTGAGGATGCTGAGCACAGACATTTATCGGAAAAGGAAGAAATCTCTTAGCCTCCAATGGTTCAGGCTCAATTTCTTAGAGAACTGTGAGGCTTTTTCTTCTTTTTTTTTTTTTTCTTCAAGAGTGAAAGTACTTGAGAACCTCAGAGCACAAATAAACTTTTAGTCCCACAGTCTTTGGGCTTCCTTGCAAAGGTAAAGGTGGAGGTGTCAAGAGGACTAAAGAACAGCCTTATGCCATTTTTTTTCTGCTTTAATATTGTTAATATGTTACAGCCCCCTGTTTTCAGTCTGATGAAATCTGAAACAAATAAAACCCTGATCCAACACTAGACTTTTACTTATATGAAGATAAACTGCTTTGAACTGTGCTTTGAATGTGTGCCTAAAAAAAGACTTTGAATGCAAGAGTCATTGGCAATTGCACTCAGAGGAGGGAAAAGCCACCCATGGGTTACCACATCCACACTCCCAGAGGCACACGGCTTTGTGTTTTGTATGTTTATTGGGGGGGGGGGGGAGCAGTAGCCACCCAGCATGACCACAACCAATTCTTCCTTTAGGATGCAAGGAAGTAAATTTTCACTCTTGGTACAGACTCACCTCTTTCCTACCTTAAGTATTTATTACAGTGAGAATCTCCTCCCCCACCCCATTCAGATAAATTACCTATAGAGGAGCATTCAAGACCATCAGTCTAAAATTTAATAATAAAAAAAGAAAATTAAAGATTTCCACCATGGGTCAGGCACATTCTCAGTTTTATGCTTTACATTGCTTTAATATTTCTATCTCTATAAATATATGACTTATCAAGTTCCTTCTCTGAGATTTATTTCTATTATTAATACCCTTTTTTTTTCTCTTCCCTCTTTTCCCCACTTTTTTATTTTTAAAAAATTCGAGTCCAGCTTTCTCTAGAAGTTTGCTTTTCAGCGTTTCCTCTCCCATTTCCAGGACAAAGGTGTCCCTTGCATGGAGTAATTCCAGGCAAGACCCCACCTCAGGACCCCAGGTAACCACTGGAGCTTACAGTCCAGACACACACTCACTGGCAAAACCTCAGGTCAAAGGATCCAATCAAACGGCTGACAAATCACTTCTCTTTATTATGTATATTATTGTCTGGTTACTTAGTATCTGACTTAAAAAAAAAAAAAAAAAAGACAAGTATTTCCATGAAAAACACCTAATCATCTGATTACTCTGGGCTCAGTAATTGTTCAAGTGTCAGGAGACAGCCTCAACACTTAGCACTGGGAGTGCCGACGTGCAAGTATTTGAATTGGGGTAAAAAGCAATCTTTCAGGTTCCCATCAAGGTGGATATTTGGAGGGTGGCACGCGAAGCGTCCCCGCGAGGGGTGAGCGCGCCGGTGGGTTGCCCTCCGCCCCTGCCTGGCACGCCCCTGGCACTCCCCTCCCCATTTGACCGAAAGAGTTCACACCAAAGCAGAGGCGGTGGGATCGGAGGAAGCCGGAATATAAATTTGTACCGAACACTCTCTTAGTCCGAAGGCCAGGTCGGGGACAATGGGGATCGTGGGGTCAGCGGGATGCACGAGCGCAGGACGCAGGGAAAAGTCGAGAGAGGACTAGGAGCTGCTAGCTTTCGGCTCCTCACACAGCAGAGCAAGTCCTTGCAAATGAATCGCTCCTTCCCGGTCCTTCTTCCCCATTAGTAATCCATTTCGAGATTAGCGCAGACCAAGGGGATTAAAACAACAGATACATGCAAATGTGAAATAATATTGCAATCGACATTGAAGGGAGAAAAATAATTCTTTAGGGTTTCTTCGAGTTAAAACAAACTGCCTCCCTCAGGATTCCCTCCACCCAGGCAGCGTGTGAAGATGCACTCTTGTTTTCCAGTTCCCTCCAGCCAGGACCTGGTGCCTGTCCCCCCATTCACCTCTCAGTCTGTCAATTTCCTTAACTTTCACAGCCGCTCCCCCTTTCTCCCCTGCCCCCAGCTCCGCTTGCTGGCCCAGATGCCAGAAGAGATACAATGTTTCTGCCCTGAACACACAGCCTGTAGAAGGAATTCGAATTTGGCCACAGCTAATTTTTTTTAAAGCAAATTCTGTTTATTCTGTACCATGTGGAGAAAATTAAAAAAAGGAACCTATTCTCTTTTTGAAACGGAATTGATCTTTCATCTAGAGGAATTATTTCGACCCTGTGTTGTTACACAGAAGGTGGGAAACTTCTTTTAGAGTTGCAAGCAAAGGATGATAAGGGGGACCCCTGCGTTGGGGGTGTGTGTGGACGGGGTGGGGGGCGGCAGGGGTCCAAGTCAAGCCAAACGGTTTTCTCACGTGCAAACTCGCAATCCAATCCATTCGGAGTTGAGCCTAGGATAGGAGGGGAAAGTCTATTAAAAAAAAAAAATCAGAAGCATCTCTCTGAGAAGCCCTTTCAAACAAAATCAAAACAGGACCAGAGAATCTCAGACCGTCTCTAATATCCCTACTGCGAGGCCCGCGGGCTGTGGAATCTCGCACGTCACCTGGCCCCAGCAGGGCAGCCAGCTGAGAGGTTCATTTTATTTTATTTTTATTTTATTTTTTGAAGTTAAGGCTGAATCTCGGCTTCAGTGCTTTTTGGCAACGTCTCCACTGACAGGAACCAGCAAACTTCAGGACTCAAATGAGCGTCTTAATTTATTGATGCAAAACAGGTCTGCTTGTCGCCCCCAGTTCTCGGCGCGCTCTGTCCCCCACGCCCCCAGCTTCGGTCCCTTCATTTGATCTCAGGGTAAGGCCTCCGCAGCACAGGCGGAGGAACACGTTGGGGGGGGGGAGGGGTTCGGCCCCCGCGCACCACCCCCCCCCTCCTCCAGACCTATACCCGCCCGGGAACGCCGCGACCCCCGCCCCGCGGCCGGGTCAGCTGACCTGGCTCGCTCGCCGGCTCCCCGCCCGCCGCCTTGTTTCCGGTCCCCGGGGTCCGCGAGCTGCGCACGGAGCGGGAGCGGCCGCGGCCGCGAGGTGATGCTGGGGGCTGATTACCATGAGAAAGGCTGTGCCTGGAAAAGCCTCCTCCACGCGACTGTCAATCTCACTAAGGGGTGGGATGGGGGGGACGGAAAGGGGCCCTGTAGGAGTCACCAGAAAACTTGGAGTAAGTTGGATGCGACGCAGGCCCGAGGAGGTGGCTTTCGCCTCAACTTGGAAGGCTGTGGCGTTGAGGGCGCGGACGCCAGCAGCCTCGCCAGGGGATTGAAAACCCCAAATCCTTCCTTCCCTCCTTTCCTCCCTCTTGCCCTCCTTTCAGCCCTCCCTGACCTTTATCCTTATTTTCTTGAAATTCTTTCCCAATTGCCTTTCCTACATTATCCTTTCTTTCTATCTGATATCTCCCTTTTGCAAGCCCTTATTTTGTTTCCTAACGTCTCTTCTCTCTCGCCCTGATTCTTTTCTGCCACCTTTATGTGTCCAGATTTATCATTTCGTTTTGAAAACACAATGTTTCATATGTAATTAATCTACCAGCAGGAGGTCAGGGACACCCTGACTAAAGTAACTCCCTTGGGTCATCAGAGAACAAGTTCGCCAGGTGTCAGTGAAAAGTAAAATAATAATAATAATAGTAATAAAAGAAATATAAATCTATATCTCAGTAATCATAGTGGCTCCCTATTCTGAATTATCATATCAGCTCAAATTGACTTCCTTTTTTCTTAAAAGATATAATCTTCCTGGAAGAAAAATGAATAATACTTGTTGTAGGGAAATTCTTTAGAATTAAAGCAATGTGAAAAATTTTCTCATTTATGGTGATATTTTAGCAGGGCTTAACAGACTTTAGAAATTACAATAGGTAATTTAAAGAAACTTAAACTGTGCTTTTTCTTTTAATGACTATTTGGAAAGTGTAAAAAATTCCTAAAGCACCCCTGCCCCACACGAATCAATTCAGAGAGAAACACCATGCCCTGTGTTTTGTACATGCTAAGCAAATTCACAGCTTGAGTTGCTGGGTTGTTTTCTTCGCCAGGTTGCCCTATTGCCTAGCAGGTGAGTGAACACGGAGCTGCATATGTCATGAATGTGGCTATGGTTTTAGTTTTCCTTATTTTTTTTTTCTGTCTTTCATTCATTTTGAGCATGTTGTTCTCCTATTAAAATTCAGAGTTTGCACTTGTTTGCAATTTGTTTACTTTGTTGGATTTTTAAAACTTGTTAGAAGTCAATTGAACATGTATATTAAGCCCTTTTTAGGCCAAGAAAAATAAAGATGCATTAGAAAGATGCTTTTTATGCTTCATAATTATTAATTGACATTTTATGATGAATAATTAATCATTTGAATAATTTTGGTATCTCTGATCTGAACACATATTTGCATATCTAATGCTTGATTTTAACTGTTTTTTTTTTTTTTTTTAAATTCATTCTCTCAGGACGAAGAAACAAAGTAACATTTTAATGTAAAATTTCTCTCTGGCACTTGTAAAAGTTTATTTATTGGGTTGTAGTATTCTTTCCAGATATCCATAAAACTTCTTAACAATTTGTGAATCATTTATGTAGCAGTCAGATACAAATATGTGACAGAACTACAATTAATGAGGAAAAACAATACCCTATGTAAAATCAAGTCAGTCTCCTCCCCAAATGCAGAGATGTGCACTAATTATGCACCATTTTTTCTTATTGGAATTTGATCATTGAACTTTTTGGTTATGTCTATTTACACATGTCAAAAAGTGAAAATTGAGGTAATTGACAAATAATTCATACCTGAATTTAAGATAATTTTTTACTTTTACTTATTAATATATGGACTGATTTAAAGTTATTTTAAAATGATCAAGCAAGCCTATCCCTGATATTTTTATACCCCTGTGTCAGTTGACGTCCAAAGAATCTATTTTGAATACTAACCCTGCAGGTTACTACCTGTGTGATTACCGACAATCTACTCTAAATTTGTTTCCTTAGCTATGTTGTGGGTACACTAATAGTGCCCATTCTGTTGAGTTTTCTTGAGAACTAAATAAAGTAGTGCCTGAAACTTCACTATAGTGTAGCTTTATTATTGTAATGAAAGGTTGAAAAAATAACATGGAATATACGGATCAACTGAGGACAATTTAGTTAATTTTGACTAGTTAAAAACAGCTATTTACCTTTTAGTATCATTCGTCATTTTTCTATTGAGAAGTGAGTGCTGTGTTATTAAAGTGAAGAAATAAAATGGAAAGCATCATAGGATTTTTGGCTGGTTTACAGTTCTTCAGACCTCTTCAAAGAATTCGTAGCCACAGACATGAAAATAAATAGTGTTTTTTTATTCTGTTGGTTAAGGAGTTAATTTGTCGTATTCAATATGGTCATAATTTGGTTATAAATATCAGATTTCTTTTAGTCCAAATGTATGAACTTGAAGTTTCTCATGTTCTTTAGTAACATATTGTCTTTGACTGTAAGGGTTAAATGTGCAGAAGCTCAGAAGCGGTCTTGAGTAAGACTTGTGAGAAAAAAAAAAGGGCAAACTTACAAATTTGGAGACCAGGAATTTGGCTGTCAGAACAGTATTTGTTGTAAGACCATTCATAATGAGCTGAGTGAGCATTTCCTTTTGGAATTGTAGTTATCCTGGGGTTTGCGCTAATTCTAAGTACCTATAGTGGGGGAGAAAATCAGTTTACTAGTGGAAAATGAAATTCCTTAGTCTCTTAAACATCCAGAAGGCCAGATTTTCTTTTTGATGCAAAAGCTGAAAAGTCAATGCAAATGCTTATGGGAAAAAACTATTGCAATATTTAATCCCAATACTGACTTCTTTTTCTTGTTGTTTTCCTTAAGACTCCTCAAAACACTTAAAGGGTCCCTTAATTGTTTCCTTTCTCAAAGGATCCATTCCATGCTTCTTTCACGTTGAAACTACCAAAAGGGCCATTTGGACATCAGCCTAGGGGCTCAGAGTGACCTGTACCTTTTTCTTCTTTTCCTTTGTAAAGGGCAATGGGACCAAAAACTGTTTGCACCTATAGATTGTTTAGTGACCTGGAAATAACTTCATGCTGCTTTGTGGTCTTCTTTAACAGTCCTTATTCTGTTAAAAGGTGAAATTATAAATCTTGGATGTTCTAATTTTGCACGGTTCTAAAAGTGGTTTTGTTTTTTTTTTTTTTTGCAGTGATGTTTCAGGTACTTAAATATAAAAACTTTACTCTCAAAAATTATTCTCTTCATGATAATCACAACTATGAAATAATAGTAGCTAAGAAAAAACCCTGCTTTTCTAGGCCTGGCAGTGTAGATGTGACCTAGAGAGAATCAACGACTTTCTCCAGAATTCAAGTGTCTGGTTCTCACCGGCCTTTGAATCTGCCAGATCCATCCTCCCAGCAGACGCCACATACAGGTGACATCCAATGTCTTCTCACCTTTCGCAGACATCCTTCTGAACCACTTGTGCCCACCCACTCTGCACACTGCATTGTGACCCACTTCCAAACCTCCTGGATGACTTGGTTAGTACTTGTTTTTCCATGTGTGGCTTATTTTGCCTTTTGGATCTAGTGCTTAGGCTCATTTTTCCAGTTACAGTATTGGCTCAGGTAGAATGGTTTCTCTGGCTTTGTTGCTTCTGGCTTCCCAGGTAAAGTGTCTTTCCTAGTTCAGTCTTCTCACCAGGACCCTTGACTTAGAGACATTCCCATGGGCAAGTTCCTGCTTGCTCACGTTGGCCCCAGTACTGGACGTAAGCACAGGACAAGTTAGTGATGAAGGAGAGATCATGATACAGGCATATCTGGAAATTGTTTTTTTTCTTGTATAATTTTTAAATTGCTTGTTGACTGGGAACTGGACCTCAATGTATTTGACACCAGGTTCTTTACATTCTCCTCAATTACAGCATATTATAGTGGCAAAGATATAGGCTTTGAAATTAGATGAACTGGATTTGACTCCCTGCTTTGTGAGTGCTAATTGTGTATTGAGGACAAGATATTAAGCCCCTGAGAACTTCATTTTTAAAATGAGCAAAAGAGGACTTAAATTTAAGCTGGCTGTGGTGAAAAAATATGACAATATATGTAAAATGCTACAGGGTAGGCATATCAATAAATAGGAATTCCTTCTTGTGAATTACCTGGAAAATACATGAAGTTAAATTACAGAAAACCAGAGTGAATATAGCATGTATCTTAGATGATACTTATTTCATCATTTTTAGTTATTTTAGTGCCATTTATTTAATTATTTACTTTATGATTTTATTAGGAATTGTTTAACTGGTTCTTGCATTTTACAGAAATCAATGCTTACTGAGAACAAAGTTGCAAAAGTAATATGGAACTTCTTAACTTGTCGTAGAAAAGGTGGAGTGCTCGTGATTATAAGCATCACGATTCTAACCTCTGAGGTAAATAAATATACTTTACAATTTCATTCTGTATTTCACACTTCTGTTTACAATTGTAAGAAAAAATACCTTTCCACCTAATTCTCCCTATATGACCTGACATAAGAGGAAGCACTCTGGCAGCCAGTTTGGTGTGGCAAAGAAATGTCAAAGATCACTCATTCAAGGTAAAAAGAAGAGGCCCTTAATACTGTCCAAAGCTCTATACCTACCTACTCTTAACTCAAACTTCTGAAGTTTGAAGGAACTGTGAAGGGGGTAGAAGGGAAGGAATAGCGCTGAGAAAGTTTGCCTGCAGTATCTTCTTCCCACCCCCCAGTTGAGTGCTGAAACATCTGCTTAAAAAAAAAAAAAAGGTAAGAATATGTGTATACTAAAGACATTGCTACACTCTGCTGCCTGCAAATTCAGGAGTACGGTTGTGTCAGCAGGCCCTGGCATGATCTACTGTGTATGTGACTTTTCTACCCTATGCCCTAGAAAGGAGGGTGTCAGGGGAGGACTGGGTTGTGGACACAGGGAGCATATTGTTCCAATGGTTCTGCTACAGTGCAAACCAGGCTTCTTTTGCTCTCTCTGGAAGTAACTTTGCTACACGCAAAAAAAAAAAAAAATTCGATTCCTGTTAGGTTTTTCCTTGGCCACTGTGGAACCATAGGTATGGCTCCTGTGCAACGGGGTAATTTTTCTGGGTTGAGGTAAGCTGGCTTACCTATTGTTCTTGGCCCATGGCTAGCACCCTTCTAGACAAGAGAGACAGAACAAAGCTGAAAGTTCACAGACAATACGTGGCCTTTTAAAACAGGAATGAAAAACTAAAACCTTGTTCTTCTAAAGTTTAGTCTATCTATCTACTGTGTATTTGGAATTTCATTTTAGAGAAATCAGCATGATCCTGAGCTATATTATTACCTACCATCATTTAGCATTTATCTGGGATATTGAAAACTTATTTACAATAATTTGCTATAGTAGTTCTGTAGAGATGGTCTCTATTGCAGTTTTGCTTCCGTTGGTGAGGATTCTTGTGTAGTTGTGGAGTTCAAGGCTAGGTGAAATATGCTTGCGAAGGTCATTTGAAATCACATTGGACTTTGAATTGGGGGCAAAGTAATGCTTTTTATGATATTAAAGCAAAGTAACATCGTTTGGAAAATTTTAAACCATTGCTTCATTTCGGATCTCTAAATAGTAATTTATTTGACGAAGGAAGGTGACCTCTCACCAATGTCTCTTTCCCAGTCCCCTGGACTAGTGCCTATTATATAGGAAATATTTGTTGTTGTGTGTGGAGTCTGCCATTCATTAAGAAGCTTTAAAGGGATGTAAACTGATCTCCTATTTCGCACTTGTAAAGGCCTGAGATAAGAATAAGGATAGTGGGAATTCCCTGGCAGTCCAGTGGTGCTTTCACTGGTGTGGGTTCAATCCCTGGTCGGGGGAACTAAGATCCCGAAAGTCAAGCTGCCCGGCTGAAAAAAATGTGAGGATAGATAAGCCTAGCAGGCAGGGACCATGGAACACTTAGACCAGCACAACCTCCTTTTCATCAAGTTATGTACCAGATTACATTATTAACACAAACTGTTTTATTCCCTTTCTTGTGTGTCAATTTTACACACATTCTGAAAAAAAAAATGAAGGAGCAAATGCAGAATTGTGTGTATATATTTGTCTTTCTCTTTAAATGGCTCTGATGAGTCTTTTCATGGTTTATTTTTAAGTAAATATATTAAAATTTAATAAGAGGTTTTCTCTGAAAAAGGAAGGAAATCGTAAAGAAAAAATGGAGTAGATTAGTAAAAGTATGGTTTGCTTAAGAAGGCAGGTGTGTAGTTGTAATTTAAGATAAATGATCCCCTCACCCTCTAATACCACACAATAGGTAAATAAAGAAAACAGAGAAGATGGGGAATTTTGTTTTGTTTTTCCTTTTTTTTTGGCCATGCCTCGTGGCTTGTGGGATCTTAGTTCCTCGACCAGGTATTGAACCTGGGCCCTCGGCAGTGAAAGTGCTGAGTCCTAACCACTGGACCACCAGGGAATTCCATCTCCTTCTTCAGATGGACAGGCTGCATCAGCCAGTGGGCTGGGTGTTTTTCCTGCCAGCAACTTCATTTTCATGTAGACCAGTAACTGGTTGCCCAAAGATACTGAGGCAAAAAGTATTAAGTCCTGATTATAATACTTGCCCCCTTCCCCTCTCTCTTCTTCCCTCTGCTTCAAGTCCTATTTCTCACTCAGGGCCCTTACCTCTTCTTATCTTTCTTTCCATGCTTTCTATTCAGAAGAAAAACTACCTTTTAAAGATAGCCTTGTTCGCAACCTTCAAAAGGCTTAGCTTTTAAATAATAAGATATGACCCTAGGATTTGAGATTTTCACTGTGCTGCAGAAAATTACCTGGAGGAAACAGAATGTTTACCTGAAATTCGTTATGAGGAGGGACAGTTCAATACTATTACTGTCTGCCCACTGCCTAGCATAGAGCTTGGAACATGAGAGGCACTGAATAATGTCTTTTGGATGAATGAATGCATGCATGCATGAATGTCATGTAAAAAAGCCAGACTTGAAACAACAGATGCCGTTTGTTCTACATGGCAAATAAGAGTTAAAAGGCATTAATGTAGGTGCAAAAAGCACTGTGGTCACAAACAGGATTTTGATATTATTTTTGAATCCTGAGTATAATATTTTACTTCCAAAATGAAATACCTAAATCATTTACCAAGCAATAGAGATATAACAGTCCCTCAGTCACTCACTTGCAAAGGAAATTTTCAATACAAATAAAATCATACATATTTATACTAGGGTAATTCAAAATAACTTCCTCACATAAGCACTGCTACGTTCAAATAAAGTCTTGCCAACACTTCTGAGTACATTGCTTTAAAAAAAAATGCTCCCTGTAGCGTCCGAACTATTTAAAAATTTTGCCAGCTTCTTCAACATACATCAGTTATCTCTCTTCAAATCACTGACAAGAATTTAAAAACTGCTTCATCAGAACAACTGTTACCCTTTCTCATACTCTAGTGAGAACCTGATCTTCTAAAAAGGACCATATTTACAGCTTCTTCTGAAATTTTGAAACCATTTGGCTGGTATGTTTTTGCTACATTTTCTTTTCCTGATTTAATTACTGGGGACATTTGCATGAAAACAGGGGGATAGGGACATAAGATTTGTGTCTTATGAGTTCATCTGTTTCTGATGCTTATTCCCCACCTGAGATCAGTATCTATTTTATTACAATTGGGAGACCAGGAACTAGATTGGAAAAGATGAAGAAGTTGTTGGAGGTGAACTAAAGTTCAGAAATAGGGACTTAGGAGCTAAAGGATTGGTGGGTGATATGATAATGGATTTTCTTCTAGTTTACTTATTTACCAGCAGTCATCATGTCAGTCACACATGCTGTTCCATTGAAAAGATCAGAAAATTGGGGAACTGCACAGAACTGGTGGGTTGATGCTATTCTAAGAAAATGCCCAGGCAGTTACTAATCTGTCGTAGGGGTCGAGAGCCATCAAAGAAAACAGTTTACGAGCTGAGACGAGGTCATGTATGAACTCCAGAGACGGCCAGTGAAAGTTGTGAAGGAGATAAAGCAAAATGCCCCACCAATTTTGACCACCTTCACGAGGAGAATCAGAGAAGGCGTGAATTCTGAGCATCTTCACTGGGAGATCCCTGGGTATGTAGAACTGTACATGTTCAAAACTGAAGCTGTAATCTTCTCCTAACTTCACTTTCTCCCGTGTTCGCCAGCTAGCTGAAGGGCATCACTCTCCATCCAGTCTCCTGAGCCCAAACCCTGGGTTGACCTTTGACTCCTGTCTTTCTCTTAACTTCCATAGTGAATCACTAAGTGCTAACGACCTTACTTCCACAAGTTCCTCACATGTGCTCAAATCCTCCCCACTTACATCCCTACCCTGTTTCAGCTACTCAGCATCTCTTTCCTGAAAGAGGAAATGCCCAGCTCCTAAGGGACTTTCCCATTTGTAGTCTTTCTTCCCTCATGTCTGTTCTTCATACCATTACCAGAGTGAGTGATTGATCTAGAACATAAATCTGACTGTGTCACTGCTGAGCATAAAAGCCATCAGCGATTCCCCATTACATACCAGCTGTGCATCTCCAACTCAGGTAACCCTAAGGATGTAACCCTAAGGATGGGTGTTTTAATATTTACAAAGAGTGTTTTGAAATAATACTACTTCAGCTTCAACTTTGTTTCTTTCCCATAGTTTTGGGTACAATTGAGGACCCAAGAAGCTGGGCCATGTTAATCTTGCCTGTCCCCAGGGTTTGAGTACCCTAGTGTGAGAAGCACAGTGCCAGTGCGATAAACCACAAGTTCTTTAGAAAGGCACATGTGGTCCTCTTAGATGGAATGTTTTCTTTCTTCATCCTCTTCTCCCACCACTCTTCAAATGGCACCTTACACTTTTATAATATTGTTTGCATTTTCCCCTGAACAAACCATGCTGTTTCCAATGTTAGGGCCTTTGCCTATACCGTTTACTCTACCAGGAATACGCCTTCCTGCTCCCTTTATTTGGCTGACTTCTCTGTTCATCCTTTAACTCAGCACACATGTCATCTCCTCCTGGCCCTTCTGTTGTCCTCATAGCATTTAACACTCTGCACTGAGGTCCTTCCTTTATGTCTTCTTTCAACTGGAATAAGGCCTCCATGAGGTCAGGGACACTGTCATCTTTGACTTTTTACCCTATGATGGGCTGAATGTTGTGTCCCCCAAAATTAATTTAGTAAAGCCCTAACCCCCAATGTGATGGTAATTGGAGGTGGGGCCTTTGGGAAGAAATTAGGTTTAGATGAGGTCATGAGGGTGGGGTACCCATGATGGGAGTAGTGTTCTTAAAAGAAGAGGAACACAGAGATCATGCTCTCTCCTTGGGCATGCACTGAAGAAGGGTTATGTGAGCACACAGCAAGAAGGTGGCTGTCCACAAGCCAGGAAGCCAGTTCTCACTAGGAACTGAATCTGCTGGCACCTTGATCTTAGACTTCCCAGCTTTCAAACCCGTGAGAAATAAGTGTCTATTGTTTAAGTCACCCAGTCTATGGTATTTTGTTATAGCAGCCTTAGCTAAGTATCCCCAACTCTTAGTAAGTATCTGGCACATAGTGAACACTTAAGAATACTTCTTAAACTGAATATGAATGTCATGGTACAAACTAATTTTTATTACTGAATGAAGAACTCCAAGCACATGCGTTTTTTTTTTTTTCACATGCATGTTTTATTGATAATGCGTTTAGCCACCAGAAGACCTTCCATGCTTCATATTAAGAGGAGACCCAAAAGATGGAAATTTCTCACTGCATTTTTGAATAACTTGCATTAGTTTAAACATGCATTTGCAAAAGTATTAAAATAACAAGACCTTTCACATGTAAACATTTTCAAATTTCAAAGCTTTTACATGTGCATTATTTTACTTGATTCTTATAATAAACTTTCAAGGTTGGCAAATATTTTTATCCCTAATTTGGAAAAGCAGGAAATTAAGATTTTGATGGAGTAAGACAAAATAATCAAACCTATTTTGGGAGTCCCAAGTATGTTTCAGATATGGAAACATCTTTGGAAACTGGTAAAGGGCAAATCTTATTATTCTTATGTGACAGATGAGGAAATAACGGTGTTGAAAGGACTGGCTCAGAGTCACATGGGACTACTGTCAAAGTAAAAATTGAACCCAGTGTCCTGTGACTCTGTTTGGTCCTGATACATACATATATGTATGTATTAGAAAGGAAGCCATGGTCTTAAGAGAGCACTGGAATTTTTTTCTCCTCTTTTCCATAACTGGTCTGTTACTTGTCTTTAGCACACAAAGACACCAAATCATAAACACAGTCATTCAAGAGAGTAGTTTGGAAGTGAAATTGGAAAATTAATTTGGCTTATTTGAGATAGGAGAGTAGGGGCAGCAGGGATCATATAGAGACTGAACATTTAAAAAATAATTTGTTCCCTTTGCCTTAAAGTCATAAACTTCTTAGTTTTAAGTAAACGTAATGAAACTATCCGAATATATGTTACCTGCAATTTTCCGGAATTTTTTTCTGATAAATGTGAGTTCTAAGAAAATGTATATTTCTTAGAGTTCAGTTGTTGAATGAAGGGCTGCTTCCAGTGAGAGGCTGTCTTTCGCTTCTCTTCACTCAGGATTTTATAAAGCAAGTTTAGCAGATATTCTTTTTTTTTTTTTGAACTTTTAAAGAAGTAATTTTATTTTATTCACTCTGTGAAATCTGAGACATTGAAATTAAACATTATGATATATAGTACACAGGTACAGTTGCTTTTTTTTTTTTTAACATCTTTATTGGGGTATAATTGCTTTACAATGGTGTGTTAGTTTCTGCTTTATAACAAAGTGAATCAGTCATACATAAACATATGTTCCCATATGTCTTCCCTCTTGCATCTCCCTCCCTCCCACCCTCCCTATCCCACCCCTCAGATATTCTTTTGAAGGGAAAAAAGTTTTTCAGAATTTAAAATGGTAGATAAAAACATATTATTTGATATATTTGTGCTTTACAATATAAGTATGAAATGTAAATGTGCTGTCTAATGCATCAGTATTATTAGCCAATTAATAAATTCAAATATGTGATGAATCACCTCATTTCCTAAGCTAATGGATTGCTTGACAGTTGCATACATGTATCATATATGTGTTCATTGCAAATGCTTATTAATTTCTGCTATATGCTGGGCACCGTGCTAGGAATAAGGGTACAACAGTGATCAAGACAGACCTAATCCGGGACTTCCTTGGTGGTCCAGTGGTTAAGACTCTGCACTCCCGATGCAGGGGGCACGGGTTCCATCCCTGGTCGGGGAACTAAGATCCCACATGCCACACAGCATGGCCAAAAAAAATAAAAATAACAGTAATAATAATAGTAAAGAAAAAAAAGACAGACCTAATCCTTGCAGGCTGGCGGGGAGGACAGACTGTGTGTGATGAATGCTACTGGGAGTATAGAAGTCAGACCCATCTAGCCAAACGATGGCTACAAAATAAAGTGAAGGCGAGAGTAGATCTTCCTAATTCACAAAAGGTCAGGTCTTTAAAATCCATCAGCTACCACTGAAATTAGTTTAAATCCCCTGTGGCATGTTTTAACCCTTCCAGGCTGGGCTAAATGTATCTTGGGACCTTGGAGCAGGCTGGGAGGAAGAGGGGAGAAAGCCTAGTGTCAGAGTTTCAGGGAAGGAGATCGACGTTCCAATGACAATAGCTAGAGCGCTTTGGTGCCCAAAGCTCTCAGGAGACTGACCCCAGCATCCGGGGTTAATTCTGGTGGGGTGGTACTCTTCTTGCCAAGTATGAGGTAGTGTCTCTTCCTTTCTGGGGGTTCTGCTTCGGTTGTAATGGGACCCCAATCAGACCCATGTTGGGTCTCATGGACCAGCTCTGGCCCCTGACAGGAGGACATTATAGCAAGGGCTAGACAGGTTATCAGGGGAGTGGCCTCAAACTGGCCATCAGACCAGGGCACTTGTTTCAGGAGAGAACCAAATACAGGGACCACATCAGAAGGAACTGGGCGTTTGGAGGCAGCTCCTTAGGGGGCTTTCGGGTTCCTGGATCCTCCCTAGGGGTAAGGCTCTGTGCAGCAGTCTCCCTCTCTCTTTCCTCAACACTCTCTTCCTGCCCCCACTGCCCCTCTCTTCATCATCTATTTGTTTATATTCCAGTACTTTATCTGTTATGCTCAAATGTTGACTAAGGCTTCTGTTTGCAACAACAGTTAATAGCTTTTGAATGTGGATTTGGCTTTCATTAGGAGAGTATTATTTTCAGTAATTGTCAGTTCACTAGAATATAGGTAAGGCTTTGGGTTTTTGCTTTGAAAGGTATGATGCTTGAAGTTAAAACAAGTATAAACAAATAACATTAATATTTTGATTTATGAATTGATTTTCGTGGTTGTATATTTTTTAACCTAAAACAGAAAAAAGATAACAACACTATAAAGAAGCCTTTAGTGAATATATGAATTTGTTTCCTTAAGCGTCTTTACTCTTTACTTAAGATAACTAAGTAGCACACATACATATGCTGTTACCATGTAATGGAATAGGTCTTTAGAAATGGACCCAAGTAGACATAAGCTCCTCATTTGTTTATGTTTTTGCTCAACTTTATTTTTAAAAAAATTACATTAAAAATGGAGCTTTATTTTCTGTTTGAATTTAAGTTCTTTCTTTAACCTCTATTTTAAGTCAACTACTTACCACTTGGGCAAGTGATTTTGGCCAAGTCACTTAACTTCTTTGGGCCTTAGTTTCTACATCGATAAATATCAGATAATAGCACCAAGCTAATAGGATCATGAATTAGAGCAAACAAGACAGTGGGGATCCAAGTGCTTGTTAACTGCAAAGCGCTAATGCATGTGTTTGGTATTTATATTCAGATGCAGGTTATGCTTGCATCCTATAAATTAAAATTTGTTCTAAAATTCCACCAGTTCCTGAGGCCAGAAATGTGAAATGGCAACGACTAAAAGGGTCAGTGAAGCTCTTGGCTTCTAACCAATCCTGTACAAAATCTTTCCTAACCACATATTTTAAAAGATGAGGAAAGATAAAGGAATGAAGAGAACTGCCCTTTTTCTCTAACCCTTAAAACATTTTTTCTTCCCAAGAAACTCAGTTCTAGAAGCTTGAACCTAACTCAGTACTAAAGGTGGCCATTCAGAGGACTGTTTAGAATGTTGTATTAATGAAAGTGAGGTGCCATGAACATGTACTCTTATCAGACAGAGGTGGACATGATCAGAACAAGCTTGTTCACAAAGCCATTCCCTGTCCTTGGCCATGAGTCACAAAAATCTGATGTCTGGACGTGAAATGAAATGCTTCCTTGAACCAAAGCTGAAATTTGTGTGTGTGCACGCGCACGTGTGTGTGTGTATGTGTGTTTGTGTATTTAATATGTAAAGGAAGAATGAAATCAAGACATGAAACTCCTTCATTGACTCAAGTTTAGGGCCAAATTTTAATAACACAGCTGTCCGGATGTGAGACACTAATGAGAACATAAGGAATTCCTGGATAGAAAAGGGCTGGTTGGCCCAATGGCCTGTCTCCTTCAAGTTTATTGCAACACACCTCTCCGTGTTGTCAGCAAATCTTCCAACCCCTTTTGCCTACATAAACATGTCCCGCTGTCTCTTAAACTCATTTTTAACTTACGTTTCACTCAGTGGACTTACTTGGTAATTTGCAGTATTCTCCATATGCTGGGGGATCGCTGGATGAAATAGTCTTACATTATCGCTACTTCTCAATTAATTACATAAAATATTCAAGAGTAAAATATTTGCAGCAGATAACACTGGAAATTTGGAAGAAATCAACTGAAAAAACAAACTTACAATGCATTTAGAAAGAAACAACTGTTCTTTTGCTAATCTACGTTTTAATCTCAAAGATGTGAAGACGAAAGTGGAGAGTGATTAAGGTGGGCAAACATAAACACTTTCTTTTGCTGTATTAGCCTCATTAACAGACTCTTAGCAAGAAGAAAATGCTAAGTTCAAATGATATAACAAAGAAAAGGACCTGATGTTTTCTTTTGGTTGGGTTAAAGCCATATTCCAGATAATATTTTTATTTCCTTAATTATATCGATATTTCAGGCATAAATTTGACTTGAACTATTCAAAACGTTGAATCGGTTCTCTGAATCAGTGTAGAAATGATTTTACATCAAAAACTTTTTTTCCCCCAAACTTTCTACATGCCTGAAGACCAATGAGCTTGGGGCAAGTTCTTCGGTTGACTGTGGGACCTTCTGATTCGAAAATATCTTTGAAAACTTCCTTTAAGATTTGATCGGAGGGCAAGGAAGTGGAAGTAACTAAAGGGTACTGAGGAGAATGAATGATTAATGGTTTAGCTGAATATTTTACATTTTCATTTTCATTTTTTTTTTTTTTTTTTTTTTTTTTTTTTTGCGGTACGCGGGCCTCTCACTGTTGTGGCCCCTCCCGTTGCGGAGCACAGGCTCCGGACGCATAGGCTCAGCGGCCATGGCTCACGGGCCCAGCCGCTCCGCGGCATGTGGGATCTTCCCGGACCGGGGCACGAACCCGTGTCCCCTGCATCGGCAGGCGGACTCTCCACCGCTGCGCCACCAGGGAAGCCCTACATTTTCATTTTTGAATGCCATTATTTTAAAATTATTTCCACATAGGTGTGTTGATGTGTGTGTAGAGATTATATGTTGGTTTTAGTCTTTTGTTGATAAACACATAAGGTAACCATCTTGCCCCGGTTTGCCCTGGCATTTTCTGGTTTTAGCCCTGAAAGTTCCACTTCCTGTGAAATTTCTCAGCACCAAGCAAACAGGTAATTCACAAACACATATGAAAAAAATAAAAATAATTTGCTCCCAAGATTTGCTAAGCTTTTTGGTCTGCATACTCTTCAGACTCTGGGAACTCAAAAAGCAAAGTGCTACATTAGCATTAAGGATTTTGCTCTCTTGTTAAAACAGCCTACGTTAGGGTGTCAGCACCTTCGTGACTATGGTGAAAGATGATCCACTTGATTGTTTCTTTTAAATTGTTTCCAAGCTCAGATGCATGATAGCTTATTTAAAAAAAGAGCTGGAAAATATTTAAAAATCAAACCTATTTTCTTCCAAACTTTTCTCTTCCAAGTCCCTTGCTCTCCAGATGCGCTATAAGATACATCCTGCATCTAGCATGTTGAATGATCTCCAAAATCTCTGATGCCTGAGCCATGTCCTATTGTCCAGATTAAGGTAGGAAAAAATGATCTATGTTGACTTATTTTAATCTTCTGTGCCTCAATCAGAGGAATTCTGTACGTATTTTGTGTAAGTATGTTGCTGATTTTCAATTTGTGGATGGTGACTTTTGAACTTTCTCAAGAAGGAGGTCTCAATAAAGAACATGCCTGAATCCCCGTCTTAATGATTTTTAGCTTCAGCAAAGCCATTTACTGGATTCCCCTTCCTAACAACTGCTCTGCCAAGCATTGTATAAAATAGCATTCTTCATGGTTAGATGATCCTACGGAAGGTGAGCAAAAGATCTTAAACACAGAGGAATGCAAC
The DNA here is from genome assembly GCF_003676395.1 of Aethalodelphis obliquidens. NCBI lineage: Eukaryota > Metazoa > Chordata > Mammalia > Artiodactyla > Delphinidae > Aethalodelphis > Aethalodelphis obliquidens. The sequence continues at coordinate 85,062,906 of NW_020837946.1, read as the reverse complement.
CAGCTACTCATTCAGAATTTCTCCATCTTTCACACGCATGCTGTGTCTCTGTGGTAGCATCTTGTTGTGTGCGTCTGCATGCGTGTGCTTGCATGTGTAAACACATAGCATTTAGCTACAGAACATGTCACAGATTTCTCTCCTGGTCACCATGCTGCATGACTGATCCATTTCATATGATGTGTTTAGTATGGTTCATTGCCCACTGGTCTTATTATTTAACAATTTGCATTAAATTGAATTTTCTATTTACAGGTGTAAATGGAAATTTTGGCTTCTGAGAATTTATTATTTACTGGCTAGAATGTTCTTGCTTGAATTAGCTCTGCCAATATTGGATTGGGTATACCTGGAATAAAGTTTGGGATATTTAATTAGAATATCATCGTAACAGGAACTTGTTATTTTTCTGGCTAAGCTTGAGCTACTGAGGCCAGATCAGTACCATTAGTCTAGGGGACAGTTACCATAATTCTCTAGAGATTTTCTTTTAAAAACATGTATTTTTCTTGATGGATCAGAGGAAGTTAAATTAGTGGCAATGTCTCTAAATTACTCAAAACTCAAAAAGCTTGAAACCTTTATCATCAGCTGTAACATTTTGTTGATAACTGGTGATTTCTCATTTTGAACTCTTTTAGCTTCCCAAGAGCTCAGGGCACTAACGCTTATGGACTGCATACTGTTTGCCAGGCTTTGACTATACGCTTTACCTATCTTGCTTCATTAAATCCTCAAAGTACAGTATCTTGTGAGGGGGGCATGGTGTTTATTCCCAATTACAGGAAATGGATGCTTAAGAAAGATCACAAATTTGCCTGCACACATACCCAGTGAGTGATGGAATCACTCTGAAGCCTGCTTTCCAGGCCACTGCTATATTCTGGGTCAACTACTCTCAACTCCACAGTGTTGCTCTCTTGCCACTGTCCTCACGGCCCAGCTCCCGCTCAGCATCTCAATGCTTCAGAACATGCTAGCACCATTCACTGCTTTAGGCTTTGGATGTGTTGTTCCATTCTTACCTTCTCTGCCTGACACACTCTTTTTTTTTTTTTTTTTTATTTTATTTTTTTTTTTTTTGGTTTTTTTGGTTTTTTTTTTCTGCGCGAGGGCTCTCTCCAATTGCGGCAAACGGGGGTCACTCTTCATCGCGGTGCGCGGGCCTCTCACTGTCGCGGCCTCTCATTGCGGAGCACAGGCTCCGGACGTGCAGGCTCAGTAGTTGTGGCTCACGGGCCCAGTTAGTATGCGGCATGTGGGATTCTCCCAGACCAGGGCTCGAACCCGTGTCCCCTACATCGGCAGGCAGACTCTCAACCACTGCGCCACCAGGGAAGCCCCTGCCTGACACACTCTTAATTTTGTTTATGTTTTTCTAAATCAGCTCCAGCATTGGAATGGTCACTAATTGAGACTATCCATAATGGATCTGGCAGAGTCTGTCCAAACACCTAGGACAGCGTGTGTGTGTTTTAATATTTTAATTTTTAGCTTCTCTCTCTCCCTTTTTTAAAACAGCCTTATTGAGGTATAATTCATATACCATATAATTGACCCATTTAAAGCCAAGCCTACAATTCAGTGGTTTTTAGTATATTCACAGATATGTGCATCCATCACCCAAGTCAATTTAGAATCTTTTCATCACTACAAAGAGAAATCTTGTACCCTTTAGCTATCATCCCTCTCCACCCAGCCCTCCATTTCCCTCAGCCCTAATCAAACACAAATCTACTTTCTGTCTCCTTGGATTTTCCTCTTCTGGACATTTTATATAAACGGAATCACATCATACATGGTCTTTTGTCACTGGCTTCTTTCACGTAACATAATGTTTTCACAGTTCATCCCTGCTGTAGCATGCATCAATACTTCATTCCTTACCATGGCTGAATACTATTCCATTATGTGGATGGACCACCTTTGGCTTATTCATTCATCTATTGATGGACACTTAGGTTGTTTCCACCTTTTGGTGATTGTGAATACTGCTGCTATGAACATTTGTCTATACAAGTTTTTGTTCGAAGACCTGTTTTCTGCTCTTTTGAGGATATACCTACGAGTGAAATGGCTGGGTCTCAATTCTATGTCTCACTTTTTGAGGAACCGGCAAACTGTTTTCCATAGCTGGATTGTTTTATATTCCCATAAGAAATGCATGATGGTTCCAATTTCTCCACATCCTTGCCAACCACATGTTCTTTTTCTTTTTAACATCTTTATTGGAGTATAATTGCTTTACAATGGTGTGTTAGTTTCTGCTTTATAACAAAGTGAATCAGTTATACATATACATATGTTCCCATATCTCTTCCCTCTTGCGTCTCCCTCCCTCCCACCCTCCCTATCCCACCCCTCTAGATGGTCACAAAGCACCGAGCTGGTCTCCCTGTGCTACGCAGCTGCTTCCCACTACCTATCTATTTTACGTTTGGTAGTGTATATATGTCCATGCCACTCTCTCACTTTGTCACAGCTTACCCTTCCCCCTCCCCATATCCTCAAGTCCGTTCACTAGTAGGTCTGTGTCTTTATTCCTGTCTTGCCCCTAGGTTCTTCATGACTTTTTTTTTTCTTCTTAGATTCCATATATATGTGTTAGCATATGGTATTTGTTTTTCTATTTCTGACTTACTTCACTGTGTATGACAGACTCTAGGTCCATCCATCTCACTACAAATAACTCAATTTCGTTTCTTATTATGGCTGAGTAATATTGCATTGTATATATGTGCCACATCTTCTTCAGCCATTCATCTGTCAGTGGACACATAGGTTGCTTCCATGTCCTGGCTATTGTAAATAGACCTACAATGAACATTTTGGTACATGACTCTTTTTGAATTATGGTTTTCTCAGGGTATATGCCCAGTAGTGGAATTGCTGGGTCGTATGGTAGTTCTATTTTTAGATTTTTAAGGAACCTCCATACTGTTCTCCATAGTGGCTGTATCAATTTACATGAACACCAACAGTGCAAGATGGTTCCCTTTTCTCCACACCCTCTCCAGCATTTATTGTTTGTAGATTTTTTGACGATGGTCACTCTGACCGGTATGAGATGATACCTCATTTTAGTTTTGATTTGCATTTCTCTAATGATTAATGATGTTGAGCATTCTTTCATGTGTTTGTTGGCAATCTGTATATCTTCTTTGGAGAAATGTCTATTTAGGTCTTCTGCCCATTTTTGGATTGGGTTGTTTGTTTTTTGATATTGAGCTGCATGAGCTGCTTGTAAATTTTGGAGATTAATCCTTTGTCAGTTGCTTCATTTGCAAATATTTTCTCCCATTCTGAGGGCTGTCTTTTGGTCTTGTTTATGGTTTCCTTTGCTGTGCAAAAGCTTTGAAGTTTCATTAGGTCCCATTTGTTTATTTTTGTTTTTATTTCCATTTCTCTAGGAGGTGGGTCAAAAAGGATCTTGCTGTGATTTATGTCATAGAGTGTTCTGCCTATGTTTTCCTCTAAGAGTTTGATAGTGTCTGGCCTTACATTTAGGTCTTTAATCCATTTTGAGCTTATTTTTGTGTATGGTGTTAGGGAGTGATCTAATCTCATACTTTTACATGTACCTGTCCAGTTTTCCCAGCACCACTTATTGAAGAGGTTGTCCTTTCTCCACTGTACATTCCTGCCTCCTTTATCAAAGATAAGGTGTCCATATGTGCGTGGGTTTATCTCTGGGCTTTCTATCCTGTTCCATTGATCTATCTTTCTGTTTTCGTGCCAGTACCATACTGTCTTGATTACTGTAGCTTTGTAGTATAGTCTGAAGTCAGGGAGCCTGATTCCTCCAGCTACGTTTTTTGTTCTGAAGATTGCTTGGCTATTCGGGGTCTTTTGTGTTTCCGTACAAATTGTGAAATTTTTTGTTCTAGTTCTGTGAAAAATGCCAGTGGTAGTTTGATAGGGATTGCATTGAATCTGTAGATTGCTTGGGGTAGTAGAGTCATTTTCACAATGTTGATTCCTCCAATCCAAGAACATGGTATATCTGTCCATCTCTTTGTATCATCTTTAATTTCTTTCCTCAGTGTCTTATAATTTTCTGCATACAGGTCTTTTGTCTCCTTAGGTAGGTTTATTCCTAGATATTTTATTCTTTTTGTTGCAATGGTAAATGGGAGTGTTTTCTTGATTTCACTTTCAGATTTTTCATCATTAGTGTATAGGAATGCTAGAGATTTCTGTGCATTAATTTTGTATCCTGCAACTTTACCAAATTCATTGATTAGCTCTAGTAGTTTTCTGGTAGTATCTTTAGGATTCTCTATGTATAGTATCATGTCATCTGCAAACAGTGACAGCTTTACTTCTTCTTTTCTGATTTGGATTCCTTTTATTTCCTTTTCTTCTCTGATTGCTGTGGCTAAAACTTCCAAAACTATGTTGAATAAGAGTGGTGAGAGTGGGCAACCTTGTCTTGTTCCTGATCTTAGTGGAAATGCTTTCAGTTTTTCACCATTGAGGATGATGTTGGCTGTGGGTTTGTCATATATGGCCTTTATTATGTTGAGGAAAGTTCCCTCTATGCCTATTTTCTGCAGGGTTTTTACCATAAATGGGTGTTGAATTTTGTTGAAAGCTTTCTCTGCATCTATTGAGATGATCATATGGTTTTTCTCCTTCAATTTGTTAATATGGTGTATCACATTGATTGATTTGCGTATATTGAAGAATCCTTGCATTCCTGGGATAAACCCCACTTGATCATGGTGTATGATCCTTTTAATGTGCTATTGGATTCTGTTTGCTAGTATTTTGTTGAGGATTTTTGCATCTATGTTCATCAGTGATATTGGCCTGTAGTTTTCTTTCTTTGTGACATCTTTGTCTGGTTTTGGTATCAGGGTGATGGTGGCCTTGTAGAATGAGTTTGGGAGTGTTCCTCCCTCTGCTATATTTTGGAAGAGTTTGAGAAGGATATGTGTTAGCTCTTCTCTAAATGTTTGATAGAATTCGCCTGTGAAGCCATCTAGTCCTTGGCTTTTGTTTGTTGGAAGATTTTTTTTTTTTTTTTTCGGTACGTGGGCCTCTCACTGTTGTGCCCTCTCCCATTGCGGAGCACAGGCTCCGGACGTGCAGGCTTAGCGGCCATGGCTCATGGGCCCAGCCGCTCCGCGGCATGTGGAATGTTCCCGGACCGGGGCACGAACCTGCGTCCCCTGCATAGGCAGGCAGACTCTCAACCACTGTGCCACCAGGAAAGCCCTGTTGGAAGATTTTTAATGACAGCTTCAATTTCAGTGCTTGTGATTGGTCAGTTCATATTTTCTATTTCTTTCTGGTTCAGTCTCGGAAGGTTGCACTTTTCTAAGAATTTGTCCATTTCTTCCAGGTTGTCCATTTTATTGGCATAGAGTTGCTTGTAGTAATCTCTCATGATACTTTGTATTTCTGCAGTGTCAGTTGTTCCTTCTCCTTTTTCATTTCTAATTCCATTGATTTGAGCCTTCTCCTTTTTTCTTGATGAGTCTGGCTAACAGTTTATCAATTTTGTTTATCTTCTCAAAGAACCAGCTTTTACTTTTATTGATGTTTGCTATCATTTCCTTCATTTCTTTTTCATTTATTTCTGATCTGCTCTTTATGATTTCTTTCCTTCTGCTAACTTTGGGGTTTTTTTTGTTCTTCTTTCTCTAATTGCTTTAGGTGTAAGGTTAGGTTGTTTATTTGAGATGTTTCTTGTTTCTTAAGGTAGGATTGTATTGCTATAAACTTCCCTCTTAGAACTGCTTTTGCTGCATCCCATAGGTTTTGGGTCATCATGTTTTGATTGTCATTTTTTCCTAGGAATTTTTTTATTTCTTCTTTGATTTCTTCAGTGATCTCTTGGTTATTAAGTAGTGTATTGTTTAGCCTCCATGTGTTTGTATTTTTCACAGATTTTTTCCTGTAATTGATATCTAGTCTCATAGTGTTGTGGTCGGAAAAGATACTTGATACGATTTCAATTTTCTTCAATTTACCAAGGCTTGATTTGTGACCCAAGATGTGATCTCTCCTGGAGAATGTTCCATGAGCACTTGAGAAGAATGTGTATTCTGTTGTTTTTGGATGGAATGTCCTATAAATGTCAATTAAGTCCATCTTGTTTAATGTATTAATTAAAGCTTGTGTTTCCTTATTTATTTTCATTTGGGATGATCTGTCCATTGGTGAAAGTGAGGTGTTAAAGTCCCCTACTATGATTGTGTTACTGTCGATTTCCCCTTTTATGGCTGTTAGTATTTGCCTTATGTATTGAGATGCTCCTATATTGGGTGCATAAATATTTACAATTGTTATATCTTCTTCTTGGATCAATCCATTGATCATTATGTAGTGTCCTTCTTTGTCTCTTATAATAGTCTTTATTTTAAAGTCTCTTTTGTCTGATATGAGAATTGCTACTCCAGCTTTCTTTTGATTTCCATTTGCATGGAATATCTTTTTCCATCCCCTCACTTTCAGTCTGTATGTGTCCCTAGGTCTGAAGTGGGTCTCTTGTAGACAGCATATATACGGGTCTTGGTTTTGTATCCATTCAGCTAGTCTACGTATTTTGGTTGGAGCATTTAATCCATTTACATTTAAGGTAATTATCGATATGTATGTTCCTATTCCCATTTTCTTAATTGTTTTGGGTTTGTTATTGTAGGTCTTTTCCTTCTCTTGTGTTTCCTGCCTAGAGAAGTTCCTTTATCATTTGTTGTAAAGCTGGTTTGGTGGTGCTGAATTCTCTTAGTTTTTGCTTGTCTGTAAAGATTTTAATTCCTCCATCAAATCTGAATGAGATCCTTGCTGGGTAGAGTAATCTTGGTTGTAGGTTTTTCTCCTTCATCACTTTAAATATGTCTTGCCACTCCCTTCTGGCTAGCAGAGTTTCTGCTGAAAGATCAGCTGTTATCCTTATGGGGATTCCCTTGTGTGTTATTTTTTGTTTTTCCCTTGCTGCTTTTATATGTTTTCTTTGTATTTAATTTTTGATAGTTTGATTAATATGTTTCTTGGCGTGTTTCTCCTTGAATTTATCCTGTATGGGACTCTCTGTGCTTCCTGGACTTGATTAACTATTTCCTTTCCCATATTAGGGAAGTTTTCAACTATAATCTCTTCAAATATTTTCTCAGTCCCTTTCTTTTTCTCTTCTTCTTCTGGGACCCCTATAATTCGAACGTTGGTGCATTTAATGCTGTCCCAGAGGTCTCTGAGACTGTCCTTAGTTCTTTTCATTCTTTTTTCTTTATTCTGCTCTGCAGTAGTTATTTCTCCTATTTTATCTTCCAGGTCTTTTATCCGTTCTTCTGCCTCAGTTATTGTGCTATTGATCCCTTCTAGAGAATTTTTCATTTCATTTATTTTGTTGTTCATCATTGTTTGTTTGCTCTTTAGTTCTTCTAGGTCCTTGTTAAACGTTTCTTGTATTTTCTCTATTCTATATCCAAGATTTTGGATCATCTTTACTATCATTATTCTGAATTCTTTTTCAGGTAGACTGCCTATTTCCTCTTCATTTGTTAGGTCTGATGGGTTTTACCTTGCTCCTTCATCTGCTGTGTGTTTTTCTGTCTTCTCATTTTGCTTAACTTACTGTGTTTGGGGTCTCCTTTTTGCAGGCTGCAGGTTCGTAGTTCCCATTGTTTTTGGTGTCTGCCCCCAGTGGCTAATGTTGGTTCAGTGGGCTGTGTAGGCTTCCTGGTGGAGAGGACTAGTGCCTGTGTTCTGGTGGATGAGGCTGGATCTTGTCTTTCTGGTGGGCAAGTGTGTTTTGGGGTGTCTGTGGCCTTATTATGATTTTAGGCATCCTCTCTGCTAATGGATGGGGTTGTGTTCCTGTCTTGCTAGTCGTTTGGCATAGGGTGTCCAGCACTGTAGCTTGCTGGTCGTTGAGTGAAGCTGGGTCTTGGCGTTGTGATGGAGATCTCCGGGGAGATATTTGCCGTTTGATATTATGTGGAGCTGGGAGGTCTCTTGTGGACCTTGAAGTTGGCTTTCCCACCTCAGAGGCACAGCACTGACTCCTGTTTGGAGTATCAAGAGCCTTTTATCCACATGGCTCAGAATAAAAGGGAGAAAAAATAGAAAGAAAGAAAGAATGAAAGAAAGAAAGAAAGGAAGGAAGGAAGGAAGAAGATAAAATAAAATAAAGTTAAATAAAATAAAGTATAAAAGATAATTATTAAGAAAATAATTTTTAAAAGTAAAAAACAACAACAACAACAAAAAACGGACGGACAGAACCCTAGGACAAATGGTAAGAGCAAAGCTATACAGACAAAATCACAGAGAGAAGCACATACATATACACTCATAGAAAGAGAAAAGGGGGAAAAAATATATCTTTGCTCCCAAAGTCCACCTCCTCAATTTGGGATGATTCGTTGTCTGTTCAGGTATTCCACAGATGCAGGGTACATCAAGTTGATTGTGGAGATTTAATCCGCTGCTTCTGAGGCTGCTGGGAGAAACTTCCCTTTCTCTTGTTTGTTCGCACAGCTCCTGGGCTTCAGCTTTTGATTTGGACCTGCCTCCGCGTGTAGGTTGCCTGAGGGCGTCTGTTCGCTCAGACAGGACGGGGTTAAAGGAGCAGCTGATTTGGGGCCTCTGGCTTACTCAGGCCGGGGGGAGGGAGGGGCACAGAATGCGGGGCGAGCCTGCAGCGAAAGAGGCCAGTGTGACGTTGCACCAGCCTGAGGCGCACCATGCGTTCTCCCCGGGAAGTTGTCCCTGGATCACGGGACCCTGGCAGTGGCGGGCTGCACAGACTCCCGGGAGGGGAGGTGTGGAGAGTGACCTGTGCTTGCACACAGGCTTCGTGGTGGCTGCAGGAGCAGCCTTAGTGTCTCATGCCTGTCTCTGGGGTCCGTGCTGATAGCCGCGGCTCGCACCCGTCTCTGGAGCTCCTTTAAGCAGCTTTCTTAATCCTCTCTCGTCGCATACCAGGAAACAAAGAGGCAAGAAAAAGTCTCTTGCCTCTTCGGCAAGTCCAGACTTTTCCTGGACTCCCTCCTGGCTAGCCGTGGCGCACTAGCCCCCTTCAGGCTGTGTTCAAGCCGCCAACCCCAGTCCTCTCCCTGGGATTTGACCGAAGCCGAGCCTCAGCTCCCAACCCCGCCTGCCCCGGCGGGTGAGCAGACAAGCCTCTGGGTCTGGGGAGTTCTGGTTGGATCCTCTGTGTGGGAATCTCACAGCTTTGCCCTCCGCACCCCTGTTGCTGTGCTCTCCTCCGTGGCTCCGAAGCTTCCCGCCTCTGCCACCCCCCTTCTCCACCCGCGAAGGGGCTTCCTAGTGTGTGGATACCTTTCCTCCTTCACAGCTCCCTCCCACTGGTGCAGGTCCCATCCCTATTCTTTTGTCTCTGTTTTTTCTTTTTTCTTTTGCCCTACCCAGTTACGTGGGGAGTTTCTTGCCTTTTGGGAGGTCTGAGGTCTTCTGCCAGCATTCTGGAAGTAGGTGTTCTGTAGGAGGTGTTCCACATGTAGATGTATTTCTGATGTATCTGTGAGGAGGAAGGTGATCTCCGCGTCTTACTCTTACACCATCTTGAAGCTCCTCCACATGTGTTATTTTCTATTGTTGCTGTTTGGTTGTAGCCTTTCTAGTGTGTGTTACGTGGCCTAACTTTTATTATCGTTTTAAGACTTTTCAAGAAAGCTTTAGGCTTTTCTCGTTTGTGCTCTCAAGCAGCGGTTTACACCTCCCTTAAATTATTTGCCACTACATCCTATAATCTCTTTCTTTGCCCCTTTACCCTCTTCTTGAAACCAGGATTGGCAGTCTTACTCCTTTTGTGTTTGCAGGGCTCGGTAATGCTTGTGAATGAATGAATAAAGGAATGAGGGCATTGTGGGGATGAGAAGTGTTGGGAAGTGACATTTCTTTATGATTACTGCTGTTGTGCCAGGTACTACTGCATAGTGCTAACATACTATCTCATTTAATTTTTATAAGATTAGTAAGAATAAGGTGTTATGGTCTTCATTTTATAGAAGGAGAAATTAAACAAGAGGAACTATCTTGTCACCCAGTCACCAAGCATAGAGCCTGGCTTCAAACCCGATGCTCTCTGAATCCAAAACCTGTGTTGATTTCACAACAACGTGCCACAATAGAAAAAAAAAAAAGACAATAGGGACCATTATTACTCTTATTACTACAACTATGACTACCTCCACTCATTGGATGCTTCCTGTGTGCCATATACCATGACGGCTATTTTTGAGCTACTATCTAATTTAATCATTTTAAGAATTTAGTGACTCAAACGTTATTATTGTTACAGACAAGTGAAATAGTCACTGAAAAGTTAAGTAATTTGTCCAAGATCAAACACCAGCTAATAAGCGATGAGCTCAAAACCAGGTCTAAGTGTAAAGTGTTTGTACTTCTATCAATGTAGGGGAAAATGCATCAAAGATCTGAAAGTTTACCTGGTTATCTGACGGGATGGGAAGTCAGTCAGGTAACCAGGCAACCAGAATTCCCAACAAATTTTTCCAAGTATTCTTGGTTTTCTTAATTGCCTCCAATCATGATTTTAGTGGTGTCAATATTTGGCTAAATCTATGTATAATGAAAAAAGTACTCTGTAACCCTAAAAGAATCTTCTGTTCGCTGACTTACTGTGTTTTAAATCACCTTACCTATAATATATGTAAAGTATAGTACATCTGATTGACAATTTTTTTTAGATGGTAACTAATTGGCTACTCCTGCTTTTAACAATTTGGTCATCCATCCATCCATTCAATACTTATGCTACATAGTCATTTTTTCTTTTATTGCATAAATTCTACCTTAGAGCTATGTGAAATACTGGTAAGAATTCATGGTAAAGATAAATAAGAAACATTATAACAAGTAGAGAAGATTTTAAAGAAATGTACTCTGATTTTATACTGATTTATATACTCTGATTTCAGAGTATCTTTCCAGGATTTATAGTAGGTTATTAAATATTGGAAATCCTCTACATGGTCATGTTTTGGAGGCAGGTATAAGTGGAAAAGAAGATGCATCATATGACTTTAAACTTCAAATAATTTTAATCAATGTATTGATTAAAATTCTCAATATCCTATTTTGATATTTCACCCATTCTTTTTGTGTCATGCTCCTCATTTCTCTTCATGCCTTTTTCAAGGTTTTTTTGTTTGTTTGTTTTGTTTTAGTTCAATAGAGACCTGTGTTACCATTTGGCATATGTCTCCCTTGTCAGTGACATCTTGAAAATTAAAAAAAATAATACCTCCCTCGCCTGCATCCACTCAGGTTGGCTGCCTGTAACTGCCCCGTGCTTCAAAATATGTTACCTTATTAAATTCTGCGACTTGTTCTGAACATTGTCTCTATAAATGTTTTGGAAGGGCTTTACTGTCAGGTCAGCTTTCTAAGGGCTAGAAATATGTCAGACCTGGCAGCCTTACCTTTATTTAAGAGCCAAAATACAAATAAGTAGATTACAAAGCAATCAATCAATACAGCATTGCAGGATGTTGCGGTTGGCATCGACCTCGAAGTTCGGCACCCTCATTTTACAGATGAGTAAGCTCATCCGTAAACCCTGCAGGAGCTGGGGTTTTGCCTTGACTCCGTTACAGCTGGCTGGGTAACCTTGGACATGCTGCTGTGCCTCAGTTTCCCCATGTGCAAGAGAAGCGCTTTCCCTTTCTTAGATAATCCCCAGGCATTTCCCCACTTCAAGTATTTATGGTGCCATGACAAAGGTGATACGTTGTATCTGATACATTTCTAGTTTTCAAAAAGCTTCTGACCTCACACAGAACATTCCTCTCATACTTTATGGGCTCTCCTTATATATTCTTTAAAAATTGGGCACACTGTCAATCCATAGTTATTGGCAAAATCATAACTTTTATTCACTGTTGAAAGAGTAAACAGACAAAGATCTTTTCCCCATTCAGAGCATTTCTTCACTTTTTTCCCTTCCTGGTTTGTTGTTGTAGAGTTGCTTGGGGATATTAGGTTACTGACCTTTGTTTTTCTTTCTACAAGAAGCTTTCACTAAAGTATTTGGGGGAGGGGGTGGTCATATAAGAAACAGTGACTCTCACGTGCAAGTAATTAAATGGATATAAGGCAAGAAAAAAGTGGCACAAATTTGAATTAATTTTCTTTCTGAAAACTTGTGGAGCCTAATCTGAAAGTTGTGTGCCAGAGTGCACAGGTTTTCTGAGAATATTACCTCTCTTTCGTTACATGGTTATATGGGTAAGTTTAGTAGCCTTGCGAGGCCTGGGCAGACAAGTTTGGCGATCTTGGCAAATAATCTAATCTGATGTTATGCACACTTTTCTACTCAACTGTAAAAATCTATTTCATTCAGATACCACCTGCTATTCTTATGGCAAGTCTTTAGAATAGAGATCCTAAATGTGTCTAAAATATGTAATATGTCTGTGATCGAAATAAATAGAGACTGGGGTGACTTAACAAACTTGCTTTTACATGTGCTGACCAGCATGTGCAGAATTCTCAAGTAGGTTATGTTAGCCTTCCCACTTTCAATGCCTTTATGGATGTGGTGTTTATATATCCTAGATTTTCCAGGGCAACCCTGGGTTGTAAATATTCTGTCCTGTTGTTCCCATAAGTAAAATCATACTTGTCAAGCTATGTGTCATGAGTTTGGGTTTGGAAAATATGGATGCCGTATGTCCATCAGAGCCTGTTTTTTTCTGGCCTGATACCTTACGCTATTGCTCTACCATGCTCTACCCCTAGCCCACTTCCCATTCTCATCTGAGGCTTGTTTCTGCTTCAGTCCACTTGCTCTCTGTGCCTAGTGTCTAGGGGGCAATGTGAAGAGTAAACTAATCTGCGCTAATGGACAAGCAGGAGAAAACGGGGTCAGGAGAATCTATACATCTAGAGTGTTCTCCCTCCTCCCAGGTAGCATAAGTGACACTCTGGAAATAGTGCCTTGGCTTTGCTTATCTGTAAGACAAAGTTGTTCTTTGGCTGGTTTGTGGGTGCAGCTTTCTTGGAGGAGACAGGACCCTCCTCATTTCACTGCAAGGTTGGCTTCCTACCCTGTCAATATCTACCCTGTCCGCCAACTTTGCATATGTGTCCCAGATATGATTAGATCCCTATAACGGAAGGAGAGGGGTAAAAGGCCAGTGTGCCAACTTTACTTCTCTGCCCACAATTATTTCTTCTGGTATGTGTACACCGCTCACATGCTCTCTTTTATAAAGTTGGAAAGCAAAATTGTTTTATGACAATATTTGCTGAGACAGCAAGATGAATCTATGCCTCTCCATTGTTAAATCCCTGTCCCCACCCAACCCTGACTTCAAAGAAATTTTTTTTTCTTTAATGAGGAGGCTAAGTTTAACATTTATAGAAAGATGGTTAGGATTATTTGAAATATTTTGTAGATTTCATGTTCATTGCCTGCCATTTTCCTTTTAGCATAACCTTGTTATTTCTGTTTATTTTATGTGACTTTATTATGTAAACATAAAGATTTCCACTAACTGTCCAAACAGCTTGCTTTTAAAATCTCTGGGCAACCACTTTTGTTTGTATCACCTTTTGTTTTTTCATGTCTTGGTTTGGTACTTAACTGTGATAAATTTCATCTGCATTTCCTTTAACTCTTTAAAAACTAACTCCTCATTCCTCTCTGTTAAGCAGTTTACCTTTCAGAAATTCAATCAGCATTTTTCGGGCACCTTATATTATCTTAAAAAGCAACATCAGTACCTTGGCTTTTCAGTGCTGAGAGCATTTGCTGAACCAGATGCTTTCAATATCATCTATTATTTCTAATCATACATGGTTAAGTCTCAAGATCAGTTTCTTCAGTTTGTGGACTATTTAGGAAACTAGAAGAGGGAGCAAGCACACGATGCCTTTAGAAACAGGATACACATTTAGTGTCATTATTATCCTAATCAATATCTGAGTAATTAATCTGCTTTATTATCAAATCCAGGCTTTCCTTGCAGTCTGTTATCAGTTTGTTGTTCCTGTTCTTTTATATCCACATTCAGCTAATTTAGTGCTGATCCTGTAGAGTCACCTGGTCTCTTCTGTTAACTGAAATCTTCTAATAATTGTATTTAACAGAGGCCTTGGTATGTATCAGATGTGTTAACTTCTAAAATCTTAACAACAAATCTGAAAGATTGGTATAATTATCCCCATTTTACAGATAGGAACATAAGTTTAGAGTGAGTAAATCATAATTTTTCAGTCTCACAGCTAGTGAGAATGAGGCTTAAATTCAAACCAAAGTCTGTCTGACTTTAAAACCCCCATTTCTAACCACTGTGCTGTAGTACTTCCTGTTAACGATGGATAAAGTTGTCTGTTATGTAAATCAACATAGTCACTGACGATGGACTTCCTTCTTTTATACTGAAATGTCCATATATGAAAGCATTTAATATTAGCCTTGTCCGGCTTTCTTTTTTTATTTGAAAAATGCCAAAAGCACATCATATATTCATAAAATTATATAAAATAAGAGCTGAAAAGACTTCCTTATCCTTCCAAGGTCTTACACTCCTTGGTGTGTATACTTTCAAAGTTCTCCTAGGCATATCTAGAGGTGACTCCATAGATACTTCCTTTTTAATTTTTCAAAGTCTTATCTTGAGGTTTATTACCAAAATTACTGTATCTTATTGCTTTCTGCTTGCATAGGGAACATATAAAGATTTATTCCTCAGGAAAATACTGTAAAATATCTTCATTTTTTTTCTTTTTTTATAAGGATTTTGAGAGTCAGAGTCTGTAAGCTGTTAATCAGTCAGGCAAATAGTTTTAAAATATTGACTTTTTTCTCCTTATATTTGCCCATTGTGAGACCATGGGGTGAGATATTTAGTCAAATACTTAATACTTCATACCATCTTTTTCTCTAAGTGGAGGGTTGGAGATTCTTACAGACCCTTCCCTCTTTTAGATCAGAAACTTCTTTTAAAAACATATTTAATATTGGCTCTTTGATGCTCCCATCCTCTACTAAAAATGGGGGTATTTTCATAATGACCAAGTCTGGGAGGCAAGGATGAAAGGGTAAAGGAAGGGCGGTCATCACTGCAGACATTCCAGGAGCACTTCTTTGGCTCCTTTGAATCCTTCAGAGTTGGTCTTGGGTAAAACTGCATAGAAGGTAGAGCTTGCCTTTGTCCTTTTCTTAACTAGGGCATTCTCCTTTCTGCCTTTGGACTCCAACTGAAGGCTGTAAACCTATTACATTTCCGGTTACATGCCAGGGCCTTTGTTTTCATGTCTTGTTTCTCTCTGCTGGACTATGTAAACCATGCGAGGCAGGGACCTTGTCTTTGTAACCCAGCATCTAGTTAGTTCTGAATCAATGGGTGTTAAATGAAGACAAACCCATATATGAGTGATTGGATGATGACGAATGCTGTTTGGACTCCCTAGAATAAACCACAGGGATTTTCAGTGGGGTATTAACATTAGCCTGAGAAGCAGAGTGTGCTCCTGGACAGAGCACAGGTTTGAAGTCATCACTCTCCCAAGCCCTCCACTTACCAGGAGTATGATCTTTGCTGAATTCTGAGGTTTTTGGTTTTAGCTGCTCTGTCTGTGACATGGGCATAACATCACTCATGGCCTGTGTTGCTGTCAAGATTCAACGATAAAATGATACAACCTGCCTGGTCCTGATTCAGACTACATTGACTTATTTATTTATTTATTTCAATTTTTAAAAATACTTACTGATGGTAAAGTACCCATAACATAAAATCAACTATCTTAACAGTTTTTTGTTTTTTTTTGCGGTACGCGGGCCTCTCACTGTTGTGGCCTCTCCCGTTGCGGAGCACAGGCTCTGGACGCGCAGGCTCAGTGGCCATGGCTCACGGGCCCAGCCGCTCCGCGGCATGTGGGATCCTCCCGGACCGGGGCACGAACCCGTGTCCCCTGCATCGGCAGGTGGACTCTCAACCCCAGCGCCACCAGGGAAGCCCTTAACCGTTTTTAAGTACACAGTTCAGGAGTGTTAAATACATTCACATTGTTGTGCAACCAATCTACTGAACTCTTTTCTTCTTGCAAAACTGAAACTAGATACCCATTAAACTACAACTTCTCATTCTCCCCTACCCCTGGCCCTGGGAACTACCATTCTACTTTCTGTCTTTGTGAATTTGACTAGTCAAGGCACCTCATATAAGTGGGATCTTACAGTGTTTGTCTTTTTGTGACTGGCCTACTGCACTTGGAATAATGTCTTCAAGGTTCATCCATGTCATAGTATGTGTCAGAATCTCCTTCGTTTTTAAGGCTGACTAATATTCCATTGTAAGTACATATAGACCACATTTTGTTCATCATTCATTCATCCCTGAACACTTGGGTTGCCTCCACCATTTGGCTATTATGACTAATGCTGCTATGAACTTGGGTGTATAAATATCTCTTCAAGACCCTGCTTTCAATTCTTTTGGGCATACACACCCAGAAGTGAAATTGCTGGATCACATGGAAATTCTATTTTTAATGTTTTGAGGAACTGACATGCTGTTTTCCATAGTGACTGCACCATTTTACATTCCCGCTAGTGGTGCACAAGTGTTCCAATCTCTCCACAACCTCTTCAACGCTTGTTATTTTCTCTTTTTTTGACAGTATCTAGCCTAAAGGGGTTGAAGTGGAATCTCATTGTGTTTCACTTTGTAGTCTCCTAATATTTAGTTATGTTGAGTATGTTTTTACGTGCTTTTTGGCCATTTGTATTTCTCCTGTGGCGAAATGTCTATTCAAATCTTTTGCAGACAATATAGAATTTAAATTGATAGCAATAATAATATGACTGCTACTGCTATGGATGACCATTCATTAATCTGATAATTTTTATGTGGCCTCATCTGTGCCAGAGCCCACTCTAGGAATTAGAGATACAACAGAGGGAACAATAGACAAAAATTCCTCCTCTCAAGGAGCTTACGTACAAAATAAATGAGTAAAATATAGAATATGTTAGGAAATGATAAGAGTAATGGAAAAACCAAAGTGCAGAAGGAAGATAGGAATTGGGAAGGGATTGGGTTTTAGATAAGGTGGCTAGGAAAAGCTTCCCTAAGAAGGTGCAGACAGTTTTGAAGAAAGTGAGGTAGTGAGTGGTAGCAGTATCCAAGGAAAGAAATTTCTAGACAGGAAACAACCAGCACAAAGCCCCAAGGCAGAAGTATGCCTGGCATCAGTGTCAGTGCCATTGGGCTGGCGTCCAGGGAAAGGAAGGATAACAGGAGAGGAGGGCTGAGGTAGGGGTGTGTGTGTGTGTGTGCACGCGCACACATATGCCCAGTCAGGTAAATCCTTGGAAGATTTGCCAGATAAAATATAGATGCTCCATTAAATTTTAATTTAATTTAATTTCAGTTAAACAACACATACTTTTTAAAAGTACAAGTATGTCCCAAATATTGTATGAAACATGCTTGTACGAAACATTATTCATTAAACTGGGCCCTTATATTTTTATTTGCTAGATCTGACAATGCTCCTCGTAGGTTATTGTAATGACTAGCTTTTACTCAGGGTCAGATGGGGAGTAACACCATCTGATTTAGCTTTAACAAGGTCACTTGCTGCTGTGTTGAGAATATACCCCAGGGAAGCAATAATAGAAACAGAGAGACCAGAGAGGAGGATGTTGCATTAATCTACACAAGAGATGATAGTAGCTTGGACCAGAGTAGTAGCAGTAGAGGTGGTGATAAGGGGTCAGATTTTGAAGGTCATTATCAATTTTATACATGTGCTTCTCCTTCTAGGAATTTTAAAAGAGAATATCCAAAGCAGGCAATGTTTTGTCTAAAGGAATGACTCTTCATTCATCCAAAAAAACATTTATTTAGCATTTGTACTGTACTAGCACTGACACCATACTAGCTGCACACAGTTAAATAAAAACCCAATCTCAGGACTCAAGGAATTTGTAGTGTAGCTGGCAGAATTCCGACTATGTGCTGTCTGGTTTAGGGGAAATACTCGAGGCAAACATGCTTGGTACCCAGAAGTCCTATCAAGTAGATGGCATCCATTATCTTATAAGAAGGGTGGCCATATAGTTTATCATCCAAACTGGGATACTTCTGAGACTGAAAGGTTGTGTTACTAATAATTACTCCAGGTAAAGAGCTGCAAATCAGCACTGCCCCAGGCGAACTCAGATCTAAGGTCTTTGTACTCTTGAGGTCCACTCCAATAGTGGTCTTGAGTACGGGTGGTGAGAAAGGGGCATAACATGTCACCGACTTGTAAACTTTTAAATGAATTCCCATGGTTTACCTATCAACCACAAGAAATAAAATATTTATTATCTAAAAAATTAGGAATAACATGCAGGCAAAATAAAGGAATATTGGCCACAGGGCAAGATGTTTGTATGTTTATCAGTTGGTTTGCCATAGATTATCTGGATGTGAATCTGTAGTTATCCTTATAACAAATGTTCCGTTCACTGTGTAGGGAAAAAGCATGGTTAAGTGAAATTTGATCTGACTTATAAAGAGTATAGAGAAAGCTCCTTATGCCTTCCTTTCTTTGGATGGTATTATTTTGGCTGGTCATGTCTTGCTTGTTGAAAAGTGCTTGTTATTCTTACTAAGTGACTTAAGGGTTTTTAGACATCACTATTATCCTTAGACCAATGAGGAAAAAGCATGTGAAGTATGTACAGCTTTATTGCAAGTTTTATGTGCTGGAAGTAAGGTATATATATCCTACCTTATGGAAGGAGTCTATTTTCTGCTACTGAATCAGGCCTGGGGGCTTTTTGGTCACTGCAGTGAGAGTGCTCATGAGTAAATGCAGATGCATTTTAGTGCATGGTAATGTGATTTTTAAAATTGTTCAAACAATCAATTTACTGTTGTCATCACATCTCTTCAGATTTTCCAGTGCAAAGTTGACACCATTGTTCTTATTAACAATTAAAAAAAAAGTTTTGGCCCTCAAGTTTCCATTATAAGGGATGCATTCTTGAAGTTATCGTTACATTAAAATTCTCACTACAAATGAAGCCAGCTAAAAATGTTTACCAACTTGAATTGAGCTCATCATGTTTTGTTTGCTGAATAGTGTTTTGTGATTTCACCAACATAAGAATGAGTCTCCAAACTATTTTTAAAAGTAGAGCTTTTACTCTAAAGAAGTGCTTGCCTCATTTTCTTCGTGCTACTCCAAACAAGATGTTGTTTATTACTTTGAAACACTATATGTAAACCCCAGGAATATGTTAAATATGATTGAAGTCTTGGCTGTCTTTAACAAATTGAAGTTTCCAGAAATTTAGCTGTGTTTAAAAACCAAAGCCATGTTTTCAGGAAAGATTTCTATTTCCAAATATGTGGTTGCCCAAACCTTTTATATTTTCATGTCAAATTCAGCTGCCAAATAACACACACTGTACCTTAGCTATAATAGCAAAACACACATAGACTTCAGATTTGAAGAAGCACTGCAAGAACAAGCATGATCATATTTCTTGAACTCGTGCTATGCATATGCATAGAAGTGTGTTTTAGCGTAAGCTCTGTAAGGCACCGGTCACTTGTACTGGTACAAATTGACACGCACAGCACAAGATTTGTACTGTGTGACAACTGATCTGGGAAAGTACAGGAATTCCTAGCCAGACCAAAATAGGAGGTCAAGGAAGTCGCTTTTATAATAATAGTGGTTATCTGTTGAATGTGTGATCTGGCAGTGATATGATATTGACCATAGGCGATTATGCGTATTTCTAAACTGGTTGTGATCAAGCCCGGAGGAAGAGAAATCCCCTAGTTTGTGATAAAAGGCTATTTATTGCCCTTTTATTTCCTTCATATGCTTTACTTAATCATTTATAAAAGACAAATTAAAAGTGAATACTAATTTCATTTTGTGTTTTATTCTGTATTCTTTCCTACACGTTAGGGATATCTATTAATACATGCTCTTAATAGTTTTGGCACAAGTTCAATGTCAACGAATGAATGAGGTACTCATTTTATAGTCTTCTTAAGGGACAATAATGTGGTTCAGTGACAATGTGTCTTTATTTCTTTGGGGGCAGGGTTCTCTGATATGAGTCATAAGGGATAGAGACCTATTAGTTATTTTTTTCTCAGCTAGTGCAATGATGCAAAATTTTTGTTCCACTATAATGCATTTTCTTAGAATGGCATTATCAGGAACAGTGTATAGATTAATGCCTTAGAAACTGGTTGATCACATGGGACTTTATTTTCCTTTATCCCGTCAATGTGACTGAAAACTCATATTCTATATTTTCATATCAATGACAATGTGATGACACAGCAAAGGAGTTTTATTGGCTTGCTGCACACATCAACTGTAGTCTTCTTTTCTTTGTGGAAAAAATATGTTTATTTTGAACAGGAAAAAAGAAACTTGAGCGTTTTAAGTATCAGGAAGGTGACGTTAGAGAGGATGTTGGCTGTTGTTGGCTGTTGTTTACCTACTCCGTGGGCAGAACAAGGAGAAATGGGATTGAATTTTAGTAAGACAGGTTTCAATTAGCCATGCAGAAGCACTTACATAACACACCACAATGGGTTGCAATGGCTACCTTCTTTATTCCCAGGGACTCCTTCTGCTATATTCACCAGGGCTCAGCACGGTGCCTGGCACAGAGAAGGTGCTCAACTAATATCAAATGAATAAAGAGAAAGAAGGAATTAGGGAGATGCTTATAAAAAACATAATAAGGTATTAATTTTAAGGTTTAACAGTGCCATTGTTTTAGAACATCTGCAAGGAAATCAAAATTGTAAATATTGAAGAATCTCCCTGGAATTTTAAAATGATAACAATATGCCATATTTACCTACACAGTTTCCATTTTTTCCTCAGACATTTTTCCTTTAAAGCAGTACAGTATAAAGGATATGGAGCTGTCATATTGGCAGTAGTGGGCTGGGAGACTTCTGGCTCCAGCACGATTCACTACTTGTGGAGAGCCAGGGCTATTAGCTGCAGTGGTTGCCTTCAAGAAGCCTCTGAAGATGGAATATTCTGGAGACGTTAAGAGGTACGCATTTTGCTATTTCTGAAGGGTTTTTCCACTGAGTGTTTTTATTTTTTTTGTGGGTGAGAGGGAATGTGGTCAGTTATATATTATTCTTTCTAACGTTCAGCTGAACCTCAAGAGAGGATTTTATTTGAAAGATGTAAAAAAAAAGCTTCAAGCAAGGAGCCAAGTGTAGCCACCAGACACTGAGGAGTTCTGAGTGCTCAGAGAAGGTACCCCTTCCACCACATGTGGACTGCTTGTCAGAGGACCGGCCAGTGCCAGATTCCAACCAGAGAAGGCCAGTCAGCATTGCACAGTGCCCAACCCTTGGGTTGGGGTTTGGTGGCTCAGGCTCCAGGGACTTCTGTGCTAGGTTTCTGGTGCAGATGGTATCTGGGGCTGATACGGGTGGGGCCATCTCATTCATTAGGAACTGAAGGCACTCCAGAGCTTACAAGTTTCATGGGCCTAGGAAAATATTTAAGGCTTGATCACAATTATATTGGTTGCAAATTATAAGAAATACAAAATCCAGACTAATAAATACAAGCAAAATGCAGCGTTATGTCAGCTTCGAAAAGAGTATCGTCAAAATATCATTACATTTGAAAACAGTTTTTAGGTTAAACATTTCCACTCTGCAAGCCTTCTTCTATGTGCTTGATGATGGGTTGAAAATAGTTGATTATAAATTTGGCGTATCACTTGAGAAACAAAATTATAAAGATTCCTTGAAATAAAATGATAAACATTGCTTCAAAATTTTTACAGCAAAATGATTTTACTTAATGTGGAACGTGAGTATATTTTAATCTATTTGATATAATTGCTCTCTAGAAGTAATGGTACGTGGGGTCTGCAGATCATTTAAGCAGCCTCAAATCTGGGAGACTGAATGGGAAAAAGTATGAGGTTAGGTATATTTTAAAGGGTGCTAAGAGAACATTACATAGATGCCTAGCAGTATTTCCTTATAAAGTAAAGTATCCAATGAGCCCCTTGCTTTCAATGCAATATTTTATGGCATGCAGACAGATGCGATGGATCTAATCCTTAAGTATATTCTACTTGATAGCCAACCTGGATGAGGAGAAGGTGAGAATTTGACCTCGTGTAAATAATGCTGTGCAGTGCATCTTGTGATGTGTGCTTTTATGTTAAAATGCTTAAAATTGGTTTAATCTGTACAGCCAGGACAAATGCTCATTGTTTTCTAGTTGACCGTACTCCTTTGGCATAGCTTGTGTGTTGGGGAAGGGAGATGACAACTGCAGTTTCAGTTAGAGGAGTTGTCAGTGAATGTACAGCTCTCTCTGAAGTAGAGTTATTTCTTAGCATGCTCTGAGCTTTGCCTGATAATGTGAAATGACTATTTTAAAGTATGTTTTATTCCTTACATAACCACACTGTTTGCACATCAACAGATAAGAGTGCCCGGGTGCTTCCATTCCAGACTGCTCTTAATTATGTTTTTAACATCCTAGAAGGGCTATATTTGTAATTCAGTGAGTCCTTCAGTGCAGGCCATTAAATTTTGTTAATTAATATAGTTGTCTAGTATTTAGATAGAATAAATTACTCATTTTTTATTTCAGTATCTTGTATTCTTAACACATGCTTCTAGCTGTGACAGACACTCAGGTGTACTTATGTAATAACAGCTTTAAGTTTCATTTTATCAATGTGCACACGTTTTGGATGTCATATTTCTACAGTGTTTTCAGCTTTCGCACCTTACTCTTTTTTCCTTTCACAGAACGCTATGAAGTATTTGTTGCAAGTATTAGTTTCATTCTTGATAGATGAGGCAACTGAAGGCATGGACTGTTGAAACTAGTTGCAAAGCCACAGTCTTTAGTTAATCCCCAGGGAGGGGCTCTCTCCAGATTTCCAAAGGAATTCTCCCACAGCCTTTGATGAAAAAAGGCAGGATGTAGAGTTTTAGTGATTAATTCTCCAGCTCCATGCTCTTCCCTGGGTTAGCCCAATTCAAAGCGTCTTTAGGTAGAAGCTGACCCACAAGCCCCATTAGGAAGGGGCCCCGAATGTCTTGTCCACCTGTGTTTCCTGGGCACAAGATCATAATAATGACTAATAAGCATTTGTTGACTCAGTGAATGAGTGAATAAATGAATGGGAGTAAAGGCTCCTAACAGAGGTTTGCCAATGGCACTGACGCCCTCTGCAAAGCTCAGGAACAGTGGGCCTCTATCTGACCAGTGACATGGCACAACCTGTGAGGACACCACCGTCAAAATGGCTCTCTTGGCCTGGCTTTGTCCTCTCTGCCCGCTTCACTCGTTCCCCTCGGGGCATCTTGAGACCTGGGTCTGGTGCAGAGGCCACCAAGTTTTGATCTGTTCCTCTGCATCAGAAGAGGTTAGGAAGCGTGAATCCTATTCAGATTGGATGAGGTAAGTGGAAGGGGGCGAAATGCCTCCCAGGTGGCGATGGGCTGGGCCTTACAGCAAAGGCATAGAGGGCGTTAGCCCTAGAACTGTGTCTGTGCGGCACTTCTGACCCGCATCTGCGTGGTTCAGCGTGCCTCTGCTTCGGCACCAACCTCTCCTTCCTTCTGACCTTTCCCGGAGACAGCTAGCATGCTGTCCCCGCAAAACGGCCTTGGCTGAATTCTGCTGGGTGCAATGCTGCTGCCCTAAGGAAGGTGCAATAAACAGCCCTATGCGGTGCCTCGCACTGAGTGCTGGGAGCACATTGCTGAGGTTACTGTTCCTTGGTCTCTACCGAGCCTTCTCGAGGAGGGGCACAGGGACAAATTTCTCCATGGTCTCATAACCAGGAATAATTGCGTCTCTCCTGAGCAAATGGCTTCTTCTTTGTTTTAGGGAGACTGCAATTCATGTAATGGGTCATGTTTCCCTCTTTATGTAGCCTGCCTGAAGGCTCAGGTTCAAATTTACAGCCTACCCCCGGCAAGTATGTAAGACTTCCTTGCAAGAATTTTGTCTCTCTTATTTTCACTGTGTTTTTCCTTAGACTCATTTTATTCACCTATTTTAAATTTAGTTTATCTTATTGTATTGAATGCATTTTTGTCTCTTTGTATTTTGTTTGTTTGCTTTTTTAATAAACCAACTTAAATTCTTTTAAGAAAAAAAAAACAACAGGGTATAAAGAAATAAAAATAAAGACCAGTGAGTTCATGTAACACCTTTCAGTTTTTAAAAAAATTCCCCAGGCCTTAATTTCATACCTTTTCCTCCTCTGATCTCAACATCAGTCCATCACTGTCTAGTGTCATAATCCCTTCTGGAATTTTTTTTTAAGGAATTTGACCATTATATTAAAAGTAAGGTGTTAATAGCTGATCCCTACAGCTGCTACTTTCTAGAAATGTGAATTTAGCTAAATTATTTAATCTTTTTCATTTGTAAGAAGAGTCATAATATTTATTTTGTCTGAAGGTTGTGAAGATTATGTGAAATACTGTTTGTAAAGTATCTAGTACCTTATTTGACACATGGTAAGCCTTTTGTTTAAAACAATCTCATAAGTGGAAAGTGCACTGGACTCGGAATATAACGTCTCTGCTTTTTCACTCATTAGCTTATGACTTTGGGCAAATAAATTTTACTTTGAACCACATTTTAATCATATGTAATTTTATGGCATGGCTTAGAGAATCCTTACGGTTCTGGCTTTACTATTATTCTTGGAATTTAAGGCTGGCCCTAAGTAACCTGTGAGAGTGTGCCCCCATTCTGTCCTCCCTAGAAATGGCATGGATATATTCACCTGGGCAAAGAAACGTCTGGGGAAAAGGGATCCAGATCTGAAGCAGGGAAACAAAACGGTCCATTGTGCTGGTCTTTATATTCTTCACTGGTGCTGATTATGATATTTGCGAGTGTAGTAGGGTCTTCTGGTATACCATGAATTGCTAGTGATTATAGTCCTGAATTCAAGTGGATTTCAAAATACATGCCATTATGGTTGCTGCTCTCTGTAGTGAAATGGTGTGTAACCCAGTCGTTTGGTGAATACACAGAGAGGTAGCAGTGGGACAAAGGGAGCTACTGTTGCTGGTCAATGACCCTGTTGGCCAATGACCACATTTGGTTCAGTCATGGAGGCAATCAAAACAAGTGTCTGTGTCCAAGATATGGTTTCTATTCAGGAACTAATGGGCAATAGGAGATCTCCAAAGCAAGAGGGAACTCATTTATCAAGAAGAGAAATAAGAGTTTGTAATAGATAATGTAGAAGAATAATCTACACTGAGATGAAGCTACACTCTTAACAATTCAAGGTGCAGGGGAGCTTTGTGGTTAAGAGCACAGAATTCTTTAGTGTGTGGTTTTGACCAAGTTACTTAATCTCTCAAAGCCTCAGTTTCCTCATATCTCAGAAGAATATTGATACCTCATATGGTTGTTCTAAAGAGATAATATAAGTGCCAAGATATGTTACTCATGGGTAACTATTATTATTAAAACTATAAGTACTATTACAAACCTCAAATTCACACTGGACTTCAAGGTTTTGCTACCCCTAATCTAATAAACTATACACACTACAAGAATAAATGTTAAAAACAAACCATTAGGTGATCCAATGGTTTGTTGGAGTAGAGTGCATATGCAGAGAAAAACATTCTAATAAATGTTTGAATCAGTGTACCATGTCCATTAGTTTTTGTCTCTGGGATCTCACTTTAAAAAGGTCGCCATCTACTTTTGCTTTTGGTTGATTTCATTCTGTGTGTATAAGTTGGGATTATAAAGTAAAGACACTAGTTTCCATGAACTTCCCCCACTACTCTATAATCCCGTTTTTTCTACTTCTTTTGAAGCTTTCATCTCCTACCTTTGTGTGGGGTAAATGTAAATTAGCTCAGCTTGTTTTAAGGAAGCATTATGACCCTGAATCCTGAAAACTCTTTATTTTGTAACATAACTTTAAAAATGGTAAAAAAACTAACCCAGAAGAAAGTGAGTGGTAAGAGACTGTGGTACTACTGTTACAAAAACAGAGAAACCACTGAAAACTAGTCTGGTTTGGGTTCAAGTATTTTTGTTTCCATGAGCTTTAACTTTTGCTTGGTCCACTGAAAATTCAGAGAAATTTTGAGATTCTAAGTGGTAACAATGTGTGGTAGTTACAGCCTCAGAACAGAGCACCTGGGAGTGGTGGTTTTCTTGTGTATCACTGTTTGAATCTTTCAGAAGAGAAGTGAAATTCTATAATCCAAGTTTCATTGACTTATTTAATTTTGACCTTCATTTTTATGTGCAATCTCTCCTATGTCAAGTCACATGCTGGTCCATTTGGATTTGAAAGTTTATAGATAATTTTGCAGGCAGTATTTTCATAGAAAAGAAATTAGAACTGAAAACTAGGATTCTGGCTGCCTGGCACTTAAAAATCATGATACCCTTAATTCAGTTTGTAAAAGATGTTCCATATTTATTTATTGATTATTGAATTAATGCACTAGTTTTTACAAGTAATTTCTCTGCATTATTTTTTTATTTAAAAACTTTTGAGTTGTGGTTACAAAACAGAAGGTAAAATTTGCCATCTTAACCATTTTGAGTGTACAGTTCTGTAGTGTTAAGCACATTCACACTGTTGTGCAACAGAGTTCCAGAACTTTTTCATCTCGCAAAACCAAAACTCTAGACCCGTTAAATAATTACTCCCCATCTCCTCCTCCCCAACCCCGATCAGTTCAGTTTTGAAGTGGGGTATGTATATGTTTTGTGATTAGGTCATTTAGGTGAATTGCAAACTGTAGGGTACTGTGTGCTTACTTGAAAGTATGGACAAGAGGCAAGCATGAGTGTTCTTAGTGGGTACTGCTATCTCAGAGCCTTCATTTACTTAATTGAAAGTGTTTAAATAATGCTCAGGGTCCTGGCTGGGAAATGAACATCATGGAAGAGGTTTAAGTGAAAGAAAGAACGAGTGAGGTTCTGACACCCTGGTACAGATCTCCTCCACTTACTTAAAAAGTCAAGCTGATGAGATCAAGTCATCTCATTGGCTATCTACCATCACTACCTTCATAGCTACCATGTGCTAACATGATGGGTGAAATATGGCAAGATAATAATGATGATGATGGTGTTGATGTGACGGTGATCATGAGAATAGTGATCACTTAGACTCATGGATGTTCCATCTTCTATCAGATCTCTTGCCTGATAATGTTCCAAAGTTTGGAAACTGTGTTTGATGATACTCCTTTAGCCTCCACAAGGTTAAATTCATAGACCTCATGACCTAGAGTCACTTAAGACTTGGTTCTAGAGTGTTTCAGGTACGTTTTACATCAAACAAGTTTTTATGAGTCAATCTGGGAATTTAATTATCATTTATAAACTTGTTCCCTTGCTAAAAATGTATTTTGAGTCCAAAACAAATAAATTAAAAATTTTAAGGAAACGATCCTTTAAAGTAGGAAATTATCTCAACTTGTTCTTGTAATTCTATATCAGCACTTAATAAAATATTTTAATTTGGTTTTGGAATAAAAGCGATAGCTTAATTTTAATAATGGAGGAGAACAGTAGGATACCTAAAAAATGAACAGTATTGCATATAAGTTCTTTGAATTAATTAAATACAAAGTCATTTATATTTAGTTATTTGACTTTGAAATATAGGGTAAGTTTTTAAACTTTGAATGTTTTAATGATGTTTTTCTTATTTTGATGTTAACGTGAATTCTTACATCTCTCAACTCACATATTTTGGCTACTCTTGGCTAATCCTGAGTGGTAGGGAGAGCTAACCTAAAATTAAAAGTGTGTTTCAAACAATCTACAAATTAGTTGATCCAAGCACAGCTAATCAAGTACAGATGGTATTAGTACTACTTAGGTAGTGATGGGCTACAGGAAAATAGAATGAGAGGAATATGCAGTTTGGGTGAGCTATTTAACTGAATCTGGGTGGCAATATGCTTCTGAGAGTTTTTTAAGATCTTTCCAGTGGTGGAGTATATAGCGATAACTCCAGTATTAATTATAACGTTGGCATATGAAAAAATCCCATATGCTACATCTCTTACCTCATTCGTTGCTTGTACTGATGAGCTGATTTGGTCTCTAATCCTGGGTTCTTTTCCTTTCTTGAAGCCCCATCTGATTCCCTCTCTCTTCGTTGATAGGGACACCCTTTCTGGTTGGAGGAAGACCATTTTCAAGACAAAAGAATATGGGTGGCTGCACTCCTCTGCTAGGACCTACACCAGAGTTAATATGGTGAGTGCACTCTGACCAGACTGTCATCTACAACTTGGGGACATTAACCAATATGGAAAGTGTCCAGGGATATGTAGAAATGACACCAGGTTAGAACCCTAGGGGCCTTGTGGATAGGTTTAAGGAAACAATAATAATTTCATCAGTATTTACCAACAGTTGAATGTTTTCCATGTGCCAGGTGCTGTATGTATCATCTTGTTTAACCTTTACAAAACCTTATAAGGTAAATCTTCTGACTAATCCCATTTTGAGATTAAAAAACCCCCAGAGATTTAGAGAAGTTAAATCATGTTCCTCAAGCTTATGCAGGTGGTAGAAGATCTGGGATTCACCCAAAGATTGCCAGACCCAAACACAAATATGTCAGTTATCCTGCTAGTGTTGCTACAGTGGTGGTGGGGATTTGAAACTTGGTTGCTGTACTTTGGGTGACCATTTTGCCTAGTTATTGCCAATTAGTTAAGTTTGAAGTCCTTTACAAAGTTCTCCTTTGTTCTGCTTCCTTCCTCTTTTTTACGTCTGGTTATTTTCTTCGCTCTTCTCATATCACTCTCAGATTGGACACAAAGGTCATGATTCCTGCTCATTCTCTTCCCTCACTGCAAAACCTGGATTAATTAAGACAGAGGAGCCAGAAATATGGTGACCAGTCAGTTTCTCTTCCTGTGCACTTTAGCCCAGCTATCAGGATGAATTTAGATTAGGCATACTCAAGGATATACATGAGTAATAACTATAAGCTTTCTCATAGATAACTGTATTGGGTGTGTTTAAATGTACAACTCTGTTTTTCTATTATTATGTGATATTTCATGTTGACTTGTCAAACTGAAAAATACCCATATTGATTTTGCAGAAAGCTTCACATGTGAGATAAATGCACTCAAAGACTCCTCACAAGTAGCTCTTTGGAGCTTCAGATGTGAAATGGATCATTCCTCAATCTGTAATAGACCCTTCTGTGAAGCTCTTCAATCAAACCTGAGAATTCAAGGTGAAATTGAGGGGAGGATGGGAAACCCCTACAGGGGGATTTGAGTAAAGCGGCTGAGCGAAAACCTGGGGTACTTGCTGAGTCTTTTCTTCATTTCTTTTCTTGAGCACAGGAAGACTGTCAATCACTGTGTGACCTTACATGCTGTATGTGTGTAATGCCTGGGTACAACGAGACAAGCTGTAGAGGACTCCCTCTACACATGCACCTTTGATTTCTTTCCATTTGTCGTTTTTTCCTGACAACCTTCAGGTTATTTTTAAAGTGGTTATTTTATACAGATTTATTATTTTATTATTAGAGTTTCTCTTTCCATGAAATTATTTATATTGTTATAGTTGATAGGATGAGTTTTTTTTATCTTTTGAGAAAAGCATTAATAATCTTTTAAGAAAGTTAGTGATGTATGATAACTAGTTAGAAAGAACTGTCGTATTTTGTTAAGTGATGATCCTGGTAAGTACATCTTATTTAGAACTCATGTTTGTAGATCATGTAATGACTTTTAATTAGTTTGTTCCCAGTAAAGCAATAAGACAGATTTACCCCTACTAAGGGAAACAGTATTCTT
Source organism: Aethalodelphis obliquidens (assembly GCF_003676395.1). Taxonomy (NCBI): domain Eukaryota; kingdom Metazoa; phylum Chordata; class Mammalia; order Artiodactyla; family Delphinidae; genus Aethalodelphis; species Aethalodelphis obliquidens. The sequence continues at coordinate 85,033,087 of NW_020837946.1, read as the reverse complement.
CTGAAGTTAGTTTTTATGTCACATTTTTTATTTATTTGGGGGCACATTTTCAATTGGATATTTCTAGGTTAAGTAAAAGAAACTCTAGAATTTTCAATGGGCTATTTATTTAGTTTGCGGGAGCTGTGAATCCTGACACCAAACTGAGTAATAAGAACTATGCTTTGGAATTTATGCTCAAATATAGAATATGTTTGATAATAGTTTTTTGTGCTCCAGCTGCTGTGAAATGATTGCTCTCCCATATCTGTGTCATAGCTTTTCTAAGCCACAGAGACGGTGTTGTTTGTAAAGCTCGAATATTAGTATAATCTTAAGAGCAGCATATTAATTGCCCGGGAGGTTTACATATTTGTTCTACACACGTGATTAAGGATCACGGCATCTTTTACAGCATAATTTTAGAGATGGAGAAAATGACTATTGTTAATACTTGCTACTCTCAGTTTCCTCTACAGCAATGCCCTTACACCTTTCTTTTTCAGGCATTTTGTAGCATCCTAAACAGAAGGATATTGAAGGGAGCTGATTCTGCTTTGATCCTTGTGCTTGTTGTCAAAGCGCTTGGGATTGAAGAGACTGTTGGCTACAATTGACTGTGACAATTAGGAGATGATCAGAGCCCTAGAGTGGAGCACTTAAAGGGTAATTTACATGTCAGTTTGTCGAATAAAAAAAAAAAGATATTCAGCTAAGATTTTTTTCCCTTCAGAGCCTTGTAAACTGCAATTTGTGCTCTGGTAAGAAAAACCTGGCAGAGGAGTTAGGATAGCCATTACCATTTGAAAAGAAGCAATCATAAGGCCGCTGCTGAGCCCTTTGTCCACTAAAAATGCTGATTTGCAGGCAGTGAGTGAAAAAGTGGAACCGTCACTAAATAAAACGTAGAGTTAGGTAACTACCTCCCCCCCCCCCCTTGGTGACTTTTTAATGTTGGTTAAAGGTGCTTTTTAAAAAACATATCTTAAGTCCTACACTTACTATCATTATAACATTGTTATTGGTCATGAATGTTCTTTCCTAAAAAAATAATAAAAGGATGCATTGAGGAAGTGGTAGGTGGAACACGCGCCAACAGTCATTTGAAAGGCTAGAGCTGGCTATCAGTTGAATCTTATTCTCTTCCCTTTTGTACACCATCACAATTTTCTAGTCATCCTTTGCGCTATTTTCCCCCTACTGTATCAGGGTGCTCCTAGGTTTTTCCATTTTTTATTTATACTCCAATTTTAAAGTAGGAACTGTATTTCTAACCTTTGCATATTTAGCCTATTTGGGTGTATTTGGCTAAAAAATAATGTAGTTTCAGTCCATGATTTGCTATCCACATGTGGTCATTTCTATACTTTTCTATTAGGTAATCCATATAAACAAGTAAACAAAAATAGCTAGAAAGCTAAAAAAAAAAATAATTGACGGTAAATATATGCTGATCCATTTAACTGTCAAATAGAATTTTAAAAATTAGTTCAGAACCATTTTTGTCTCCCCTCACCCACTGGAAATCATTAATAATAAAAAATAATAACATAGTTGCAAGATTTTCATTTGGATAATTGTCTGAAGAAAAAAGTTAATCTATCAACATAAGCATCCTATCCAGACATTTAAATTTGGTGTGTGTATTTAATTCAGATACGTATTAACTTTCGATGGCAGATACATTTTATATTCCATTTTTTGGATACTCGGCTATGGTGAAGGGCATTTGCAGAAAGGCAGCAGAGGGTTAGGAATGAGTTTGTCTTTATTCTAAAACATTAGCCTTTATTGATGAGAGCTAGGAACATGCATGTCCTTCAAAAGCCAGAGTTTCCAGCAGCCAACTGCTGTTCTGGACACTGTATGTTGAGTTTTAAGGCTGCCCTTCCATTAAAGACGTTCACTACTTTCAAATAAGAGGGCTTTATTTCTCTTCATTTAGTCCAATACCTTAACAACAACACATTTTTTTTTTTCCCCAAAAGATGCCTTACAAAAGGAGTCACATTATACTTTTTGGAGTTTATGAAAATCACAATAGTCAATGTGGAGACAGGTTGAAAGAAGTCAGTAATTCAGAGGCAAATGTGGGGTCTCCTGTCTGCTTTGCAAGGAAGACCCTGAGCTTTTTTGTAAAGTTTTTCAACTCTCTAGTTTTCCTGTGCGCATGGCTCCCCTTGCAAAGAAGAACACACAGCAAGAAAAAAAAAAAAGTGAATAAGTGCATAGGTTATTAAGTACAAAAAGGATAATGAGAGAGGGAGTCAGAAAAGGGCTGGGTTTCCGTAGCATGTGTCTGGAGAAGGCAGGCAATGGTAAATTTGTATCAAAAATCAGGCACAGCAGGAGGTGTTCATCTCCCAGGTAATGGGTAAATGATGAGCAGATGAGCCATCCTTATATTGATGTAAGTATTTTGTTCCAGCCAGTCACAATTAACTTTGATTTGTTTTTAACTTTCCTCTTATAGGTTTGCATTTAAAACACTCTTGGAGCACTAATTGTATAAAATTCTGGTAACTGCACATTTTCTTTTTAGAGAGGTAATGAGTGAATGAATGAAAAGGCAGGGATTATTTGCCATTCTAAGCGGGGATTGTCAGAACATTTCTACTTGACTGAAATTGTTTTGGAAGGTGAGCTGGAACAAGAATCTTGCAACTAAAATGAAGTGACTCTGCATGTGGTTCTTGGGTGTTTCTCTTCATCAAAGAATTCCGCAGAACTGCTGAATTACAAGTTGATTTAAATTTTATTTATGAGAGAATATTTAGGTGAATCCAAAGAAAACATTTTAGAGTATGCATATTTGACTCTTAACAAGTAAATAGGAGTCTTTGAGAGCTCATTTGGAACTATTTGAAATGAGTTTTCCTAACACCAACATGGTGTTTTTTTCAATATACAAATTGCCATGTTCTGACAAAATAAATTATTGAAATGCTTTGAAAAGTTTTTGGAAATGTACCCAAGGAAACAATATGTAAATTGTTTGAGTTAATACACATGTCAATTTATCAAAATGCTGCCACTGATGTAGAGAATGTACTTGAGGACACTGGGAGGGGGAAGGGTAAACTGGGACGAAGCCAGAGAGTGTCATGGATTTATATATACTACCAAATGTAAAATAGATAGCTAGTGGGAAGCAGCCGCATAGCACAGGGAGATCAGCTCAGTACTTTGTGACCGCCTAGAGGGGTGGGATAGGGAGGGTGGGAGGGAGATGCAAGAGGGAGGAAATATGGGGATATGTGTATATGTATAGCTGATTCAGTTTGTTATAAAGCAGAAACTAACACACCATTGTAAAGCAATTATACTCCAATAAAGATGTTAAAAAAAAAAAAGCGGAAAAGAAAATGCTGCCACTGAAAAGTCCTAGAACCTTTAGCATAACATTCCAGAACATTTACTGTCTTGTTTAAAGGTGCAGCTCTTTCTTTGTACTTGTTTGAAGGTGGCAATAGAGTTACCAGGTTTAGCAAATAAAATTAAAGAATTCCTAGTTAAATTTGAATTTCTGATGAACAGTGAATCATTTTTCAGCATAAATAGGTCCCACCACTCTCTGCATTTTATTTGGCAACCCAAGATGGCACTCTGATTAGACAGACATTGCAACCATGCATTGAATAGACAATTTAATTATTTATAAAATATAAAATGTCATTTATAAATCATTTTACCTTTCACTATCAGAATAGGGCAACAAACTTGCCCCTTTAAATAGAAACCACAGGACTTTTAAACTCATCAATGCTGAGTTTAATATTCCCTGTCATTTTCCTAGGGCAAGCTGTGACTTGTCATTTCGAGCATATAGTCATTTCTGTCTGACTAATACCATGGAGACTTCAGAGAAGGTGGCTGAGGCGTCTGGCTTACCTACAGTGATCAGCTCTACAGAGAACTGAACGATGCAGTGGGGACATATATTTGCGAAGCCACATCTTTTCTTTTGTGGTAGGATTGTGACTGCATATACACGTACTTATGTTACTGACCTTCCCAAGTTGGTGCCCATCTAGATCCTTCTGCCTGGTGTCAAACAAGCCAATAGAATGAGACTAAGTTTGGTTCAGAAGCAAAGGAAAGCTTTATTCTTGGATCAGAGAATGGAGAGGCGTGAGCTCCCACTCTAGAGCCTCAGGCTTTCCCTATCAGGTCGTGGGTGGGGCTGCTTTACAGGCTTCTCGTCAGCGGGAGGGGAGGGCGTTGAGTTCTCCCGGGGCGCGCAGCTGCGCCGCTCACGCTCCAGATGGCGGTGCCGGGCGCAGCGTCTCTTCACACGGCCCTCTGCCGCCATCTTGAATTGAGTGTTGGGCTCCGCGTCTGCACACGATCTTGAGCTGAGGCGTCCAGTGCGGCCATTTTGCTCTAGGAACTCTGGTCTGAAGCGCCGGGCGCAAGGCCTCTGCACAGCCGCCTGTGAGCAAGTGAAACGACCAAGGACAAAGAAAAAAAAGAAAGGTTAGGCTTTATTTTATTATTCTCTGTTTTTGTTTCTGGGTGACACATATGTATGTAAATATGTATATATGACCAAGTTTGAAACTCTTGTAATTCTGATCCTGGTAGCATCTTCTGGGAAGGGAAAGATTCAATGCACTTTTTTTTTTTTTTTTTGCGGTACGCGGGCCTCTCACTGTTGTGGCCTCTCCCGCCGCGGAGCACAGGCTCCGGACGCGCAGGCTCAGCGGCCATGGCTTACGGGCCCAGCCGCTCTGCGGCATGTGGGATCTTCCCGGACCGGGGCACGAACCCGTGTCCCCTGCATCGGCAGGCGGACTTTCAACCACTGCGCCACCAGGCAAGCCCTCAATGCACTTTTATTTCATTTAACTTTGTTCACCGTGACGTAGTTGCCATGAAAATAGCCAGGTGGGAACTTTACTCAGTGCTCTGTGGTGACCTAAATGGGAAGGAAATCTAAAACAGCATGGATATATGTATATGTATAACTGCTTCACTTTGCTGTACAGCAAGAAACTAACACAACATTGTAAAGCAACTATATTCCAATAAAAATTAATAATAAATTAAAAAAACGAAGCTAAAACTTCCAGAAAATGAGATATCTGATTTATCTTTGGGGCCAGCATTTATTTTTGCTAGTATCATTTCTGTCGTAGTTCAGGCTGCTGTGACAAACTTCCATAGACTGTGTGGTTTATAAACAACAGACATTTATTTCTCACAGTTCTGGAGGCTGGGGGTCTGAGATCAGAGCGCCAGCATTGCCAGGTTTTGGTGACAACCCGCTTGCAGGCTGGCAAGGGGCCATCTTCTTCCTGTGTCTTTGCATTTTAGAAGGTGGAGAATTCTGGTCTCTTCAGTCCCTAATAAATGTACTAATAATCCCATTCGTGAGGATGCCACCCTCAGGATACAATCACCTCCCAAAAGTTCTACCTCCTAATATCCTCACGTCGGGGATTAGTATTTCAACATAACGAATTTTGGGGGGACGCAAACATTTAGTCCATAACAATTTCTCACTGTCTTGATGCTTTTTATGGTCTGTCAGAAAGACTATTTGTAGCAGAAAAGTTTGGAGCCCTGTTTCCTATCCTCCTAAGGCCCCTTCTAATTTCAATTACAGCTTCAGTGGACAGCTCCTCACAAGCCCAGGCCTCCAGAACAGTTTTTGAGTCTTCCCAGTTTCTGCCTCAGAGCCTTCTCCAGAACTGCAGAAGCATGCTGGATGCTTCCTCAAGCTTAGCATGGAAACGTGGGGGAGTTAACACCCTCAAGGGCAGCTCACAGCCGATGGGAGGCAGAAGTCTATGGAAAAAAGTTCCAGCTTCCTGTCTTTTAGACAGGCAGTTCTGAGAGGCACTCAGCATGCTTCTCAGAGGTCCCATCTTCAATAGCAGGATCTTATATCCCCTCATGGCACATTATTTGGCTTTTCCCTCAACCCTGCTTCATCCTCTCCATTTCCTCATCATTTCTAGGGATAACTAATATGCATCCATTCCTTGTCTCAAGGTCTGCTTTCAGAAGAACTCTAGCTAAGACACCTCTGATGCTCCTTTCCTCCCAGCCACCAGTTCTCTCCTTGCTCTAGGTTCAGATATTTTGCTTCCTTAGGTTACATCAAGGCTTCCTTTTCTTATTTTCAGAGGAAGAGAGTTCTGCCACTGTACCTACCTCGAAAACTGTCATATCGGTTACCAAGCACACATGCACATTTAACTCACCAGAACTCTTCCTTTACAATAAAAACCACTTTTTATCAAACACCCACTATATGTGAGGGCATATGCTAAGGGATTCTTGAATACTGTTTCATTTAGTCCTCAGCATGTTACTGAGAAAGAATCAGTATTTCTATTTTACAAATGAAGAAACTGAGGTACGGAAAAAAACTACGGGATTTCTTTCAAGACCACAAAGAAGCTAGTAAGTAGTAAAATAAGCACTGTGTTCTGATCTGACTCCAAAGCCCATTCTTTTTTTTTTTTGGCCACGCCGTGCGGCTTGTGGGATCTTAGTTCCCTGACCAGGGATTGAACCTGGGCCCTCGGCAGTGAAAGCACTGAGTCCTAACCACTGAACCACCAGGGAACTCCCCTTTTTCCTTTTTTTTAAAAAATAAATTTATTTATTTATTTATTTGTTTTTGGCTGTGTTGGGTCTTCGTTGCTGTGCACGGGCTTTCTCTAGTTGGCGGTGAGTGGGGGCTACTCTTCGTTGCAGTGCACAGGCTTCTCATTGCCGTGGCTTCTTTTGTTGTGGAGCACGGGCTCTAGGCGCACAGGCTTCAGTAGTTGTGGCACGTGGGCTCAGTAGTTGTGGCTCGCAGGCTCTAGAGCTCAGGCTCAGTAGTTGTGGCGCACGGGCTTAGTTGCTCTGCGGCATGTGGGATCTTCCCAGGCCAGGGCTCGAACCCGTGTCCCCTGCATTGGCAGGTGGATTCTTAACCACTGCGCCACCAGGGAAACTCCCCTTTTTTCTTTTAATTGAGGTCTAATTTACTTACAACATTCTATTAGTTTCATTTCATTAGATCATTTCAGGGAAATGATCACCATAAAAAATCTAGTCACTATCAGTCACCATATAAAGTTACAAAAAGTTTTTTTTATGATGAGAATTTTCAAGATCTACTCTCTCAGGAACCTTTGAATATGCAGTACAATACCATTGACTGTAGTCACCATGGTACACACCACATCTCCATGACTTATTCATTTCACAACTGGAAGTCTGTACCTCCCAACTTCCTTCACCCAGTTTTCCCACCTCCAACAACCCTCCCACCTGGTAGTCTCTACTGTTTTCCATATCTTCAGGGTTTGTTTTGTTTTGTTTGTTCATTTGCTTTATATTTTATATTCCACATAAAAGTGAGATCATACAGTATTTGTCTTTCTCTGTTTGACTTATTTCACTTAGTATAATGCCCTCAAGTTCCATTCACATTATTGCAATGACAAGATTTCATTCTTTTTTTATGGCAGAGTAGTATTCCAGTGTGTGTGTGTGTGTGTGTGTGTGTGTGTCTGTCTGTGTGTGTGTGTGTGTGTGTGTGTGTAGCCCACATCTTCTTTATCCATTCATCCTTTGAAGGATTCTTAGGTTGTTTCCATATCTTGGCTATTGTAAATAAAGCTGCAATGAGTGAATACACCTTTTCTACTTTAAGTAATGATGCAGTGACTATAGGGGTGCTTATGTCTTTTCCAATTAGTGTTTTTGTATTCTTTGGATAAATACCCAGAAGGGGAATTGTTGTATTGTGTCATAATTCTATTTTTATATTTATATTCCCTTTATACCTACTTTATTGAGAGTTTTATCATAAATGGATGTTGAATATTGCTGAATGCTTTTTTCTGCATCTATTGAGATGGTCATATAATTTTTATCCTTCATTTTGTTAATACGGTGTATCACTTTGATTTGCTAATATTGAGCCATCCTTGCATCCTGAAATAAATCCCACTTGATCATGGTGTGTGATCCATTTAGTGTATTGTTGAATTTGGTTTGCTAATATTTTGTTGAGGATTTCTGCATCTGTGTTCATCAGGGATATTGGCCTTTAATTTTCTTTTTTTCCCCCTTTTTTTGTGGTGTTTTTGTCTGGTTTTTATGTCAGGGTAATGATAGCTTCATAAAATAAGTTTGGAAGTGTTCCCTCCTCTTCAATTTCTTGGAAGAGTTTGAGAAGGATAGGTATTAAATCTTTAAGTGCTTGGTAGAATTCACCAGTGAAGGCATCTGGTCCTGGACTTTTGTTTTTTGGGAGGTTTTTAATTACTGATTCAACCTCCTTACTAGAAATTGGTCTATTCAGATTTACTATTTCTTCCTCATTCAGTTTTGGAATATTCTAGGAATTTATTCCTTTTTTTCTAGGTTGTCCAGTTTGTTGGTGTATAATTGTTCATAGTAGTCTCTTGTGACCCTTTGTATGTCTGTGATATCAGTTGTAATTTCCCCTCTTTCTTTTCTGATATTATTTATTTGAGCCCTCTCCCTTTTTTCTTGGTGAGTTTAGCTAGAGTTTTGCCACTTTTGTTTACCTTTTCAAAGATCATTTCTATTGTCTTTTTAGTCTCGATCTCATTTATTTCTGCTCTGAATTTTGTTTTTCCTTCTACTAAATTTGTGCTTTGTTTATTCTTTTATTTCTAGTTCCTTTAGGTGGAAAATTAGATTGTTTATTTGAGATTTTTTTTTTGTTTCTTGAGGTAGGCCTGTATTGCTATGAACTTTCTTCTTTGAACTGCTTTTGCTGCATCCCATAGAATTTGGTAAGTTGTATTTCCATTTCCATTTGTCTCAAGTATTTTTAAAAAAATTCTCAATTTCTTCATTGACCCATTGTTTTTATGGTAGCCTGTTGTTTAATCTCCACATATTTGTGATTTTTTTCCAGTTTTCTTCTTTTTTCTAGTTTTATATCATTGTGGTCAGAAAAGATGCTTGATGTGTTTTTAATCTTCTTGAACTTATTGAGACTTGTCTTGTGGCCTGGAGAATGATCTACCCTGGAGAATGTTCCATGTGCATTTGAGAAGAATTTGTATTCTGCTGCTTTTGGATGGAATGTTCTGCATATATCTATTTCTGTGTATAACCAGGCCTGTCTGGTCTAATGTATTGTTTAAGGCTGATATTTCCTTATTGATTTTTGTTTGTTTGTTTTGTGCGGTACTCGGGCCTCTCACTGTTGTGGCCTCTCCCGTTGCAGAGCATAGGCTCCGGACGCGCAGGCTCAGCGTCCATGGCTCACGGACCCAGCTGCTCTGTGGCATGTGGGATCTTCCCAGACCGGGGCACGAACCCGTGTCCCCTGCATCGGCAGGCGGACTCTTAAACACTGCGCCACCAGGGAAGCCCCCTTATTGATTTTTTATTTGCATGATCAATTCATTGATTTAAGTAGGATATTGAAGTTCTCTGCTATTATTGTATTCCTGTCAATTTCTCCCTTTAGGTCTCTTAATATTTGCTTTATATATTTAGGTGCTCCTATGTTGGGTGAATACATATTTACAATTGTTATATCCTCTTGTTGAACCTTTTATCATTATATAATGCCCTTCTTTGTCATTTATTACAGACTTTGTTTTAAGATCTGTTTTATCTAAGTATAGCTACTGCAGATTTCTTTTGGTTTCCATTTGCATGGAAAATCTTTGTCTATTTCTTCATTTTCAGTCTGTGTTCTTATATCTGAAATGAGTCTCTTGTGGGCAGCATATAGATGGGTCTTTTTAAAAATAATCCATTCAGCCACTCTATGTCTTTTGAATAGAGAATTTAGTCCATTTGCATTTAAAGTGATTATTGATAGGTATGTACTTATTGCCATTTTGTTAATTGTGTTCTGGCTGTTTTGTATTTCCTCTCTATTCCTTTCTTCTTCTCTTGCTATTTTCCTTTGTGGTTTGATGACTTTCTTTAGTGTTATGCTTAGATATTTTTCTTAATATCTATTGTGTATCTATTTTAGTTTTCTGCTTTGTGGTTACAATGAGGTTCACGCATAACTGCTTATATATATAACAGTCCCTTTTAAGTTGGTAGCAACTTAAGTTTGAACGAATTCTAAAACTCTACACTTTTACCAACCCCCTCCACATTTTATGTTTTTGATGTTACATTTTACATCTTTTTATTTTGTGTATCCCTTAACTGATTATTTTAGTTATAGTTATTTTTAATCCTTTTGTTTTTAACCTCCATACTAGCTTTGTAAATGCTTAATCTACTACCTTTATGATATGTTTACCTTTGCTAGTGAGATTTACACTTTCATATGTTTTCTTATTAATAATTAATGCCCTCTATTTTCAGCTTAAAGAAGTCCCTTTAGCATTTCGTATAAGGGCAGTTTAGTGGTGATGAACTCCTTTAGCTTTTGCTTGTCTGGAAAACTCTTTATCTCTTCTTCAATTCTGCACGATAACCTTGACATGTAGAGTGTTCCTAGTTGGAGTTTATTCCCTTTCAGTATTTTGAATATATCATGTCACTCCCTTCTGGCCTGCAGAGTTTCTACTGAAAAATCTTGTGATAGTCTTACGGTGATTCCCTTATATGTAACGTTCTTTTTCTCTTGTTGCTTTTAAGTTTCTCTTCTTATATTTAACTTTTGACATTTTAATTGTAATGTGTTTTGGTATGGATCGTTTTAGGTTCATCTGTTTTTAGAATTTTCTTGGATTCCTGGATCTGGATGTCAGTTTTCCTTACCTAGGTTAGGGATGTTTTCAGTCATTATTTCTTCACAGTTTTCTGCCCCTTTTCCTCACTTCTCCTTCTGGAACTCCTATAACACAAATGTTATTTCTCTTGATTTTGTCCCATAGGTCTCTTAAGATATCTTCACTTTGTAAAATTCTTTTTTTCTTTTTGTTGCTCTGTTGGGTGAGTTCCACTGCCTTGTGTTCTGGGTCACTGATTCTTTCTGTTGCTTCATCTAGTCTGCTGTTGAACCTCTCCAGTGTATTTTTCAGGTTAGTTATTATACTCTTCAGCTCTGTGACTTCTATTTGGTACTTTCTGTATCTTTGCTGAAGTTCTTACTGTGTTCACCCATTCTTCTCCCAAGTTTCATGAGCCTTTTTATGACCATTACTGTATACTCTTTAATATGTAAATTACTTATCTCCATCTCATTAAGGTTTTTTCCTTAGGTTTTATCTTGTTCTTTCATTTGGAAAATATTCCTCTGTTTCCTCATTTTGGTTGACTCTGGTTTGTTTCTATGTATTAGTTAAAACAGGTATCTCTCCCAGTCTTGAAGGAGTGGCCTTGTGGAGATGAAACTTATCTTTCAACCTTGCCCTAGCTCTTGGTTGTCTTTTGAACCTTTGTGACTGTCTGAGTAGCCTGATTTGTTTTTGATAGGTCCCAGTTTTTGAAGGTGTGCCAAGACCTGTCAGTGTTCCAAAAAGAGGAATCCCAGTCAGCACCTAGTTTCAGGCTGATTGGAAGCCAGCCTGCCAGGCAGCAGTACTTAAAGTATGCTAATATATGCACTCCTGTGGGACCACAATCGTAAATCCTGCTGGCCTCTAGTCCATGTGATCAGGTGTTCCCTGGGCAACACTTGCAAAAATTAGGGCTTCAGATGAGCATATAAACTCTTTTCTGGGAGGTACCAGCAAGCTGTAGTGAGGCTGAGGGAAAGTACGAAGATGGTGTTCCCCAGCCTACATTTCCTGAGTGCACCTCTGTGGCCTCTAGATGCATGGCAAATCTGAAGCCTGCGCCTCAGGCTGAAGCTCCAGGACAAGTAAATAAGCCCTTTTCACAGAAGGGATGGGGGTGTGTTTCAGTCTGCTGTCTGTGCAGTGCCCTGGGGGTGGTCGCCTGCCAAGAACTGTCTTCTCTGATTGTTACAGAGAGTCCAGTGGGACCCAGGAATGCAATCCCCCCTGGCCACCAAAGCTAGATGATCAAGGAGCATCTCTTGTGTGAACTGTGTGTGCCTGCCAGCTTTAGCAAGCTAGTGGGAGATCATAGGACCAGGGCATACCTGCTAGCTTTTGCAGGGCTGGTAGAGAGCACAGGGTCAGGATGTGTCTGCTGGCGCTACTCAAGGTAGAGGAAGAGCACAAAAATGGTACCTACCAGCTCCTCCATCCCCAGAGAGAGAGTCCCAACAGGGCCCTGCTCTCCTAGAAGATACTTTAGGATTATCAGATGAATCTCCTTCACGTATAGTCTAGGCGCTTTTCAAACTGTTGCTTTTGTGCTGGTCCCCAGGGCAAGCCCTTTAGGAGAAATATCTCAGTTTCCTACAGCTTTGGTTTTCAAATCCAGGCATTTTGGGGGCTCATCTCTCCATTGCAGATCCCAGTGGTTGGGGTTCCTGGGGTGGGGCATGAACCCCTTGCTCCTCAGAGAGAAGCTCCAGATTTGTGAGATCCCTCCTGACTGGGTCGCCAAGCTGGGCATGGGGTTTTTGGCGAGACTCCGTCTCTGCCTCTCCCACCCATCTCCATGTGGCCCTTTTACTGTTTGTTGTGAAGGAACTGTTTAACTAGTTTTCAAGTCTTTTCAGAGGGTATTTTTCCATATGTTATTGTAGATTCGTCATGTCCATGGGAAGAGGTGAGTTCAGGATCTTCCTACGCTGCCATCTTCAAAGCCCATTAGTTTAACCATTACACTATAGAGCTCACCATGTAAGGCTCTTAGAAGTTAAAATTTCTTTATCATATACCAATATGAGTGGCTAAAGAGATAATTGGTTAGGAAGTAGAGATGACAGAGTTGGTTTATATCAAATAAGGCAAAATCTTTTTAAAAGCTTCTGCTCTTTTCAGGCTTTTTGTGCTAGCAGGATGAGCAAGTGTCATGGTTTTTATACTGCCAGGAAGCTCTGGGGCCACGGATGAGATCAGAAGTGTCATGATAAACAGTACAAGAAAGCCCATTTGGGCATAACCCTGAAGGCCAACCCTTTCGGAGGTGCTTTTCATGCAAAGGAAATTGTCCTGGAGAAAGTAGGAGTTGAAACCAAACAGCCAAATGCTGCCATCAGAGAGTGTTTCAGGGTCCAGCTGATTAAGAACAGCAAGAAAAAAAATCATCTTTTTACCCAATGATGGTTGCTTAAATTTTATTGAGGAAAGTGATTTCTGGTTGCTGAATTTGGTTGCGAAGGTCATGCTCTCCTTGGCGACGTGGAGTTCGCATTGTCAAAGTTGCCAGTTTCTCTCTTTTGGCCCTCTGTGAAGGCAGAAAGGACAGACTAAGTTTTGATGGTGAAAACATGGTAGTAATAAATTTTCATATGCCAAAAAAACCCCCCAAAGCTTCATATATCAACATATAATTGAACAAAAATTTTGAAGTACTGGTTCCACTGTGAGACCTGAGGCTCCATAAATTTATGTCTATTTTGATTTACAGTGCTTTGCACATGTTGGGACTTGGTAAATATGCATTAAATGAATTAATTGGAATATTGTAGAATATAGTTTAAATTCACTTCAATGAACTCAAATTCTTAGTGATCCACTTTATTAAACAATTGACTTTAGTATCTTTTAAGATGATTTGTTACTTGAAAAAAAGTAAAATTCTAGTAGTATATAATTTAAGACAAATTGTTTAGAACAATGTTATAACATGGTTCTCAATGAAATATAGTGACTCCAGTTAACTTAAAACTCTTGGAGGCAAAAGGAAGTGAAAAGATTCCATCTGATGTTACAGTAGGCACATAATTAGAGGTCTGGGAGTGTTAGAGTGCAAAGGTCACATGTAGTAAACATGACTTTCTGTGGAGACAGGAGAGGCCACAGAAAAGCCACACAACATCTATTCTCCACTTGGATAAGGGTGGGAGAGTTAGTAACCCTTTTGTACAACTTAGCCGGAGGGGAATGAGGACCCATGGCAGGTCTTCTGTGTCTGACTACCTACTTGACAAAATAATGTATTTTATAAATATTAGAATTTTGAACTCCTTAGGAGCTGACTACATTTTGGGATCAATTCTGTAAACCCCGCATATTAATCCTGTTGTGTGCTTTGATGTGGAGGTAGGAGCTTACCCATGCAAATTTTCCCTGACTTTTTATTGATAGAACTCCAAATTCTTTTCCAATTTCCATGCAGTTAGGGGTCCAACTATATGACAGTTTCTAAAACCTTCATGACGTTGTTAGTTTCATAGAATGAGAAAGCTGAGCATATGCAAAAGATGAGATTGTGCTTTGCTGGTTACTGTTGGTTTCTTAAGGTAACTATAAAAACTGGTAGCCCCTGAAGAGTGGAAGTAGAAACTACTGCAGTCCTAGTGTTATCACCACTGGCAGAATTAGCTACACCAATGAAAAATAACAACATCAGATGTAACTCGATCTTTCCTTGGTCAGCAGTGGGAGCTAGGTAATAAGCAAAAGTAAGTTTTGTCTATTGGATTTCAAGACTGTAAAAAGAAGTCTAATATTCTGCCATTCAATATGCTGGATGGGAATACTGTAAGACAAATTCAATACAAACCAAAATTTGTATTGAAATTTGTAAACTAAAATTCTACCCAAAAGATATTTTTAAAGTTCTTTTTACGTGAGAACCAAACTTCTCCTTGCCTACAGGTTATGTTACTTTGATTGGCTGAATTTTTTTTTTTTTTTGCCATGCCCCCCAGCTTGTGGGATCCTAGTTCCCCAACTAGGGATTGAACCCGGGCCCTCAGCAGTGAAAGCGCAGAGTACTAACCTCTGGACCACCAGGGAATTTCTCTGATTGGCTGAATTTTTATGGATAATTATAATGTAAATTACAGAAAAGAACATGATTATTACATATTTAGTTATATACCAATTACTATGTCTGAATCCTAATTAGGATTAGGATATATGAATCACTACAGCTAATATCTGGATAAACATAAACTAGCCAACTGACCCAGTTAGAAAAATTAGACTCACATACACCTTTACATAACTAATGCTAACAGTGGGAACAGACTCCATCCAGAACATTTCTTAGAACAAATTTAGGAAAGTCCAGGGCATCTTACTTCAGAATGCCTAAAGCCATATCTGATACTCAGTGTCCCTATATTTAAGCTGTTCTTTGGTTAACAACACTCAGCCAGCTTGGAGGTGTTGGATAAATATCTTAAGTTGTAAAGATGTACATGTGAACTAAGAAGTATTCAGTATCATCATTAGGCAGACATCTGTGACTTTTAACTTTCATTGGTGGAAGAATTCCCTTCTTTGTACTAAAGACAGTCTGATGAATGCATACCCTTTCATAGCAGAGAGAAACATATTGTCTTCTTACACATATATCACCTATAATTGTTGGCAGAGTTGTGACTACTGCCAGAAATTAGGGATAGAGGTGACAAGCCATGGATTCCCACCAGCTACTATTCAGATACCCATGATCCCTTTGGGAATTAGTCCAACGTGCTTGTGAGATAGCCATGCTTTCTCACATTTAAATCTGGGGCTCAGGAAAACTGCTTCAGCTCTGTGAAGTAAGGATGACTTAACTTGGGAATATTCACTGTTCTCCCCATTTGGAAGCATATCCGGAAGATAATAGTGGATAATAAACTTCAAGCTTTAAAAGGTTGCCCTTTGGACTACCTTGCGTATCAATATTGACTTTGATGTAGAAAAGCTCTCTGGTTCTTCCGTATATGAATGTTAAGTGGCATGATCAGGATTACAGTGAGTGTTCTGTCCCTGGATCTCTCTGCTAAAGAGACAGGCAGGGACCAGAGTAACATACAAGGTCCCTATATTTAAGCTGTTCTTTGGTTAAGTAGCACCCTTACATAACTTCTGCTTGGCAGTGGGGACCTGATTGTATTATCACATAATTAACTTATTGACTAGTAGTCTAGTGATCTTAAACAGGTGTTGAATTTATATGCAGGCAACAATTTAGGCATTGGAAGAATCTGTTTTATTAATTTTATTTTACTATTCACTTATTCTCTAAGCGTGATGTTCTCTAAACACTGTATTATTGTATAATATGCTACTTAATATAGTACTTAGTGAATAAATGACTAATAACATAAAATTAGTCCACTATAATTAAATATTACAAAATTTGCAAACAGAATGGTTTGGTAGAATAAAGCAAGCCTCAGAAAACATGATTTCCAGGAATACTCTAGTTATATGAACTTGAATAGTGATAATGCCTCTCGGACCTCCTTTTCCTAATATTTTAAATAAAGAAATTGAAACAAATGATTTTAATTTTTTCCATAGATCTTTATGGTCTGTGCATTTGTTGAATGATGATTAGAACATAACTATGTAATAAATGCTAAAATTGGGAAGATATACTTTCATTTTTCTTGACTGTTCCAAAGTTCAATGAGTTTAATTTAGATAGAGTACTAAATAAAATTTTCTGTGGAACTCTTAAGAATACATTAAGCCTTTGACTAAAACTTTTTTTTGATGGATAGGCAAAAAATAATTAAGAATTTATAAAATGTTTTGTCCTTATTCACATGTGTCAAAAATCCAGCAATAAAAATGAAAACTTGCTTTATTTAGAGAAGAGTACACAGGCTTTTGTTAGTTCCAGGATGATAACAAGGTGTTAGAATCACAGAATGTAGAACTGCAGATTTATGTTTGGTACACTGCCAGAAACAACAGGGTTGAAAGAACATGTCGATTTATATATATTCTCAAGATTTTATTATCCAGTCTCAGGCTGTTTGACTGTTTTCTGGGATTCATATTCTATTTCTAATTCTTAACCTCAAACTAATTCTTAGAAGAAAAACATGATTGACTAAAGGTTAGCTGTGGAATTCAGTAGGTTCTGAATATAGATGGTAAGAAAGGTAAAAAAATCAGGAAAAGTTAATTTGTCTGACCAAAACTAAGAAAAAATTAATTTCAGTATGTCATATGTTTTTTGGAACACTTAAAAAAACATATTCAAGTCTGAAAGTGTGTTCAGAATTTATTTTAAATGATCAAACTATTAGGTTTTATATTTCACATCCATATCTTCTTCATTGTTTTACAGTCTCTACATCTTTGAGGTGAGTCACTTTTATCAATATTTCATACCTGAAATGGCAAGTTAATATTATTGATGGTGGCAATAAGTTGAGTTGATTATCCTGATATCTCCTACTGAGCAGATTTACAATGCCATTAATAATGTTCTTTGGTAGTTAAATGTTTTAGATTATCTTCTTATAAATACATTATCTTCTTATAAATACCTATTCTATACATATTGTGCATTTCCAGGTTATCATAATTTATAACTATAAACTATCACTAATGTATCAGTAATAAGGCAACAACTAGTGTTTATACTATGCTAAGTGTTTGCATTTTCCAGAGGTTCAAATACCTAAGGGATCCAAGGTGGGACCAAAAGAAGGAATAAAGGAGACAATTCTAGACTCTAAGTAGAAAATGTTCAAAAATTGCTCTGATATCACATTTAAGGAGAAAATATGCCAATAAGAAGATGCATTTTTTCAGGATTAAATCGGCATTTGTTACTTAATAGCATTTGTCATTTTCTAATTTTTTCATATGTAGCAAATTAATTTCAAATCATTTTGCTCTTCCAAATGCCTTTGTGTATTGTGTTTCTTTTTTCATATTCTTTTGGATAACATTTGAGAAAAAATAAGACTACAACAGTCATTGATTACAGTCAGGATGGAAGACATTTGTAAGACCAATGAACAGGTGGAGTATGTATGATGGGAATATTCACTTTTTGTGCCACCATTTTGTAGCTGTTTAAAAAAAAATTAGCAAATGGTGGATATTGTTTCTTTACAAAAAATGGTTCTGTACTGGATCCATCTGCGAAGTATAAACATGTCATCAGCACTCATTTTCCATCTCCAAAAAACATTCCCCATGTCCATATTTGATTTTCAAGTGCATCTGTGCACTGATGGAAACCCTCCCAACATGCTGCCACACAATTGCAAAGCCCACACGTTTCTGTCTTTGAATCAAGCTTTCACGAGAGCCTGGCCTCCCCTGGGTATAAGCTTGTTTTGAAGTTGCAAAGGTCCCCTGGGTGACCCCAATGAAAGAAACTTCAATGTCCATGGTAAGGTTAAGTTATTCCTTTTAGGAAGATAATCTTGTCCATGAAGTTTTTTTCAACTTTGTTCCCAAATTTTTTTTGTATCTTAGAATCTCTCTTTTTGTGCCCACACTATACTTACCTAATGATTAGCGCTTGCACGAATGAGTTTCTCAATGACTAAATTCACATTTAAGAAAGTAAGTGAAGATCTCAATATTAGTTTGATTATTCAGAAACTTTAAGCAGAACAAGCAGGGAGTTCATCTCAGAAAGTTGAAGGACAAGCATCCTGAATTCTATGAGTCCCTAATGTTATTGATAATCACATAATCTGAAAGAATTTAAAACTTCACTGGAAAAATTTAATCTCTTCATAAACACACATTCAGAAGTGAACTCCTTGATAAAGAAGGAAATTTTATTTTACCTCGTTATTTTCCCAGTGCAGGACCAGAGTTACCTTCGCTATAGAGCAATGGAGTAAGCCTTGCCTGTCATTTTTAATCAGGTTGTTTTAGGTAATTTTTGTTATGCTCCTCATTACTGAATTGTTTATCAATAGGTGCAGCAAGTGTCACTAGCTTTTCTCATCAAACCAGGTCTGACAAAGCAGCACAGTGCATGGGAAAGAGGCAGCTAGGTGAAACTAATGCCATAGATGTTTGATTCATTAGGAGCTTATTGTTAACGGGGATGTCTGATTGTAAAGGCTCAGTCAAGCAAAAGAGTGCAGAGTAATCAGTCGGATTTATAGTTTGCAGGGCTCAGAAAAAAATCAACATAAACCTTGGATATAGTAGAAACAGAAAAATCCCCTTTGGGCAGCCCTAACCTGGAACCAGCCAAATAAGGTCATGCTACATGAAGGTTTCCTGTTAGGTGATGGGAGATAGAGGCGGATTAGAGCCATATGGCATGGCCTATCATACCTTCTGACTTAAGATAACAAAGCCAAGCTTTGTGCTTAGCTGTTTTTGACTGACATCATCAATTTTATTTTATGTTGGTCACCTCCGGTAACAGGAAAAAATGGCCTAGGGTTGATAACACATGCTTTTTTTTCCC
Source organism: Aethalodelphis obliquidens (assembly GCF_003676395.1). NCBI lineage: Eukaryota > Metazoa > Chordata > Mammalia > Artiodactyla > Delphinidae > Aethalodelphis > Aethalodelphis obliquidens. Next base: position 85,014,001 of record NW_020837946.1, on the reverse strand, counting down.
CCTTTTAGTATTAAGATGCCTAGAAGCTAGTTTTGTGCTGTTAAAAATTTCAAAGAATTAGTAGCTTACTCTTCTATCACCCATCCTCCAGCAACTGTCAGCCCCCCTCCCCCTTGTTTTCAGTTTGTACCTTGCAAATGAGAGGCAGCCTTATTCAGAACCAGATGTAAGGCTCCTAGAGAATGAGCATAAGCTGGTGTACTTTAAGCCTAATGGGAAGTTTTATATGCAAGGGCCTTGAACTGATTAGTATAATTCCCTCTTTAATACAGCTGTCCCTCCAGATTAAGGTAAACCAAATGTTGCAATCAGAGATTAGTGTACCTTGCCAGTTATTAACATCCCCGGTGCTCAGCAAGCACGTCAGACGCTAATACTGTGTATTTATTTGCCACTTCCCCACTGTAACTTGAACTTCTGCACCTGTCAAAGCATTCCAGTGAAGAGAGGGGCATTATTGGAAAGCAAAAGTTTTATACCTGTACACCTGTTTTGTTTTGTCACAGCTTAGATTTTCTTTTGGCTTGCCAAGACTGCCAGGTGCTTTAATCTGCTACTCTTCTGGTTTTGTAAAGAAAGACTTTGTGTGCTAAATCTCATTTGTTACTTTCATATGCTTGCTTTTATGCCACTGGAGAGCTGCTCACCTAAAGGGGGGGCATGCATGTGTCTGTGCATGTGCCTGTGTATATGTGTGTGTGTGTGTGTGTGTGTGTGTGTGTATGCTGTCTTTTACAAAAGAGTAAATGGGTGAGGTTTCTTTCCCAGAAACACACACCTGTGTTTTCTGTGCTCCTCAGCTTCTTCAGTGTCTTAAGTCACAAGGTGGGTCTCATGGCTGTAATATATTTGGCAGGATATCCTGCCTTCTTGCAACCCAGATATCAAGAAAGACAAAGTCCTGCTGTCTCAGAAAGATCTGGCTGTGTTTCTTTTTCTCCTCAGCCCCCACCCGGAGCTTGCTTGGACTCTAGGGCCAAGCGTGTACAGTGAAAGCACTAGAGAAGGTTAGGACAGTACCCAGCTTGTGTTTTTGGTAAGGTTGGCACAGTGCTCCCTGATCCTTTTTCATCAGTGTGGTAGATGGGCCAGCAAGTAAGGGAAAATCACGGACAACTTGAGGAAGAGCCCTCACACTTGTCAAATAAAAGTGATTTTTATCAGCATCGCTTATTACTCAGAGATTGAGAATCAGAAAGTACTTTCTGTGATAAAAAGCATAGTTTGCTAAGGAAACACTAGGGTCAGCTCGGGTCTGGTTTTTTTTTTTTTTTCATCTGTGGGTTTAAAGCACATAGCTGTGCTCTAACAAAGCAATCACCTGATGCCATCAGCAGGGCAGCCCCAGTCCTCCCCCCCACCCCCAAATTTGTCACAGACAGGAAGGAGCCACAGTTTTCTAGCTAACCCATGACACTGGAAGCAGTTACTGGTTCAGGGTGTTATCAGCACTGGGGGAACATTTCTCTCGCTTGCCCTCCTCTCCCCCAGCTCCATCTTGGTGTTTGCACGTTGATTGCCGGGTGCAGAGTTTCTACATATTATAGCTTAATTGCAGATTTTTTAAAAAGACAAAAATATGTTCATGTCTTAGGAATTATGTCTTGCAGGCTACTAAATATGCTAATGCAGCACTAAGCAGGGATAAAGTTCTTGCCATACCCCCCAACAGTTGTGTGGAACCCGCTGCCAAGCGATTGTTAATTGTGAAGCACAAGCAGGCTTTGCAATCCATCTTAATTGTCATACTTACTTCAGGTTTCGTGATAAGGCTCGATGTTCTGTTTAAAGTGACAGTGTTGACAGGGGGAAAGGGTGTGGGCCTGAGCCTGTGGTTCTGAAGGGGTTGTGTGCTCTGACCTGCCGAAGGTTGATATGGACGGTCTGCGAGGGGATTTTAGTTGTCATGGGGTCCCCAGGCGGTTGAATGGAGAGACTGTCTGTCCTGCTTTTTCCTGTTAGGATCCTGACACGTGGAGCATTGATGAACTCAGCACAACGTTGAATGGGAGCTTTTTGGCAGCTGAGACACTGGGGCTAAGCTGCAGGTCAGAGATAACACCAGTGCGGATCTCCTCCAGCACGCAGTTGCTGCGCGCTTTCTTCCCTCCTGAGTGCAGGAAATGGCTCACGTTAAATACGCTCACTTTTCAGTTTTCCTTTCTTCTAAAATGGAGCTTGACAGATTGGACTTTTCAGCTCCCCCTTTTTTCACCACCTCTGCTTTCTACCTCAGAAATACTCTTCAGGAAGCAGGAGTTAATCTTGGTGAGGAAACGATAAGGTGATGCTTGATTTTCAGGGGAAAGCAGAAGGATATGGCTGCCTTGTTGCTGCACATAAACTTATAACTTCCCACCTTTGAGGCTTTTCCCTTTACATCTCTTCAGTACAGACCAGAAGAGGAACAGAGCGAAGAGCCTACTACTCAGATGGAAGTAAGAGAGCCCTATGTGGCTTTAAATAGCATTAGAGAATAGGAAGGACACACTTGGGAGGGAATGCTGACTTTTAAAGAGGGGCCTCTCCAGTGCCCATGTGGCCCTCTGCCTGACGGGTGCATCGCTGCTGGCACCAAAATGCTTCTGCATCGTTTTACATGCAGCTGAGTTGTGCAGGTTTCTGAGATGTGGATAACAAAGGGAAATTGGCAACAAGAGTTATTTAATAATCTTTTGCCAACATGCTGTATTCACAAAAGTGATGTAAAAAAATGCTGTCTAGTTTTAGCCTCTGCCCTAAACTAGGACTGTCAAAACTCCGTTTCAAGGAAGGGTATTCGAAATTGATTCTTGTATGGCATTGACTAATGACTGTGAAACTAATAAAACTAATAAATTGAAACCACCCCCAAACCAAGTCAGAATTTGACTTGGGGTACATGTGTATAGCCAGTGAGGTCTTAATGTTTCCTTTTCTCTCTGATGAGTACTCAGAGCCCTTTAAAGCAAAAAGGAGGTGTGTAAGAATGTGTGTGTGTGTGTGTGTGTACGTGTAGGTAGAGGGAATAGGATGTGGAAAGGGAGATGAGATAGAGAGTAGGGCATGGGAATGGAGAAAGCTTTCTGGTCAGTGTTCAATATACATCAGAAAATAAAAGGGTTGTGGGTGGAAGTGAGAGTAACAGTAGAGTCCCAGGGCTAACACCTTGGAACAAGCAGGGTGATGCTGCCCTTTGATCTTTGTCACCTCTCACCAACTCTGTGCACCCTTTTTGTCTCATGAGGGCGTAGAAACTGAGAGAGAGAATGAGTGAGTGAGGTATATAAGAGCCAAATAGGGTGAGTTAATAACCCTAAGGAGAATAATTCAGGTTTGGAACTCCTTCAGAATTTGCTCTGATGCAAGGTGGTGGCGTCAGGCCTTCCATAATACAACAATTTTCCACTCCTCTCCATCCAGTTGTACTATGTAGCCTTCTTTGAGTGCCTGGGACTAGGTTAGTCTTGGACTTACTCTAAACACCTCTCTGGCTACTACTGATGGGGGCCTTCCAGGGACCTTTGAATTTCCCCAAATTTAACTTTAGAGAGAGTAGCAAGAACTGGACAGTCTCAGGAACCCAAAGAAATAGTGGATGTAAAATGTTCAGTACAGTTGCCAACACATAGTAGGTGCTGGGTAAATCCTCACTACTCCTCTTTGAAGAATGAAGCCAGTTGAATTTCTTGTAGAATGCTTCCTTTGACTGTGTTTTCAGTTGTAGCACTGCCTGAGGAATTGGAGAGCCTGGAAGGGGCTCCTATCCTGAATGGATGGTTTAGGTTGGATTGTGTTTTCTATCTGCCTTGTTCAGATCCGGTGTGAAAGTTTGAATTGACCCAAACCATTTTAATCCTAGATATACCTGGTGATTGTCATTGTTGTGAGGTCAAAGGGAAATAGATCCCTATACAATGTGATTTCAAGAGCCTGGAAAACCCCGTATCCTCCAAGTGTCTCTCCAATTAACCATGGCATTTGATAACATTCCTGATATTTCTGCCAGTAGAGCAATTCCTTTGAGTGAGAGCATATTTTCTTGATATCCCTCTTTATGGTACGGTTATGACACTTGAGAGAGGCCACCTTTTGTTATGTGAATACTGTTCATTTCTTATTTACTATCTCTGTGACAACTGGAAAGAAACTGGTTACAAATGACAGCTTTGTTAAGAATAATACAACTCCTTGACCACAGAATGGGTCAAGGAAGTTACTAGGTTTTGGGTTGTATTCTACCAGATAATTTCGGATCAAGATATACAGACGTGAGGAAAGCTTCCAGTCAGCTTTGTGAGACAAACTGAGCTTAATTTTGGGTCCTTTCTTTTTGACAAGGCCTTTCATTTCTAATGACGCTGCAAGTGAAACTGCCTGTTCCCATGTTGTCTTGGGCTCTCCAGAATCCTTCACCTTGCAGATTTAGGAATCTGTTAGGAATTCTCCAGCATTTTTCTACTCCAGAATGTGTTCACACATTGGACACTTCCAAGGGTATGCCTTGATTGCAGCACAATAGGCATTCTATTGCAACCTTTGCTTTAAACATGTCTCCTTTTCCTGACATTCTTCAGTGTCCCCTTGGGAAGGCATACTCCTTTACCTTTGTTCATGTTCTCCATCTTCACATCTCATCACTGTATAAGAGCTGCTGCCTTAAATGATATCCTAATTATATAGACGCTTTTTCTTTTTTCACATAGTTTATGTGCCTTTGCCCTTTCTCTAAGAATCTTACTCCCTGTCAGTATGTGTGTGTGTGTGTATATGTTGTGTATGTATGTGTATTTATGCATACACATATGTGTGTGTATATATATATATAATTATTTAACAAGAAATAAGTCCATTCTATATGCTTTGCAGTAGGTTTAGGTTAATGGCTGCTTTAAACAGTGAAGACTGTTAAAATCACCAATGTGCTTTCTCTTAGTTGGCTATATACAGTTGTCCCTTGGATTCTGCAAGGGATTGGTTCTAGGACACCCTCCCCCCCCCCCAAAAAAAAACAAAAAACAAAACTCCAAGGATGCTCTTGTTCCTTATACGAAACACTCAGTACAAAGAATAGAGTAGGCCCTCCTAATCCATGGATGCAGAACCCACGGATATGGAGGGCCAACTGTAATCTTAATCCTTTAATTTTTCTTCATGTATCACATGATTTTACCCTTGGTTTTTTTCTTGGTTTAAGAAGTATGTGTATTATTTTCTTTCTGATTCTGCTAGTCTTACATACTTATTGTAGAATGTTTGGAAAATTATGGGTCAGAGTAAACTCACTCAAAATCCCACCAACCTAGAGTTAACCATTATTACAATTTAGTTTGTATTTTTCTACCTCTTGGCTTATTGTTTTAGGTATTGAGAATGTATGGGTCACTCTATAATTGTTAAATTGTTTTCTCCTTTCCTTTTCAGACTTTAAACTCTTCAAGTTCTCTTCATTCCTTTTATGTTGATGGGTCCCAAGTGAGACCAATATAGTACTTTAGTATCTAAAGCTAGATCTGACTTGTATTCTGGGAAGGTTAGCTCACAGCTTCCACATACTGTAATTTGAACTTCTTAATATGCATTTTCCTGCTCTGAATCAGTGATTTATTTTTTGATCTTTGTTAATACTTCTTTTCAAGCCTGAAACAAAAGAAATTATCTAAAAATAACCAAAGACTATTATCCAGGACTTTAAAGGAGCATGAGCCAATAGGTTGACACCTTTGATCCTTAGGTAAAAAGTTACAGTTCTTTTGTTGGCTTTCTGCAAAAGGAGGAAGTAGGGGCAAATTATACAGTTGATGCTATTTTATGCATGAAGGAACCTACTTTTGACAGCTAGTAAACAAGTTTCACCATTTTTTTGGTAAAGTAGCTCATTCATTTAACGTCTATTGAGCTAACCCCTACCATGTGGCAGGCACCTGTTCTAGACATGGGGATTCAGCAGTAAATAAAAAGAGCAAAATCCACCCTGTGGGAGCTTACTACTTAAAAATAAAGTAGTTAAACTGTTTAACTTCCTACTTAAATTCCCACTTAAAAAAGTAATTGCATTCCATTTCCTAAATTCTGAGGCAGTTTTGAAGCGTGTGGGGAAGGAGCTCTATTATTATGATGTTATTATATCAAATAATGTCTTTTCCTTCCAGAGCCCTCTCTCACTCATTACTCTCTAAGTCCCAATTTTTCAGTGGCAAAAAGGCAAACAATGCAGTGGCAAAGACCAATTTCGATGAATTAAAATAAATGTCCTCAATTTTAACATAGGTCGTTTTGTTGAGGCTGGAGATTAAAAACAAACAGGAAAGGTAAGAGTGGTTTTCTTACAATGATTTTGAGGTGTAAATGTGGGGTACAAAATTAGGAGATGTCCTTTACTTTCAGTTAGAGCTGAACAGTTTTGTATTTGAGATTATGGATTTTACCACTAAGTTAACTTGAATGCTAATGGAAAATAACTATTAGTAGCTGAGCAGAGAAAAAATGTAGGAGGCAGAAAGACATAGGCCAAAATTTTATTTAATTCAAATGTGTAATCCATGGAGGCTCTACTAGATACGAATAAAGAAGTATGTAGAAATCAAGAATCCAAGCAGAGAATGGTTATCTCAGTGGTTTTATTAGCCACTTGTTTCAGTTTGAGTGTACTTTAGGTAGTTTGTCAGTCAAACATCAAGAGAGATGAATTTTACAGATAGAATTGGAGAAGTTTCTATCAGAATTCAGGATGTGCCATAGGCAGTTAGATTGTAACATGGAAATACTGAGAGTTTAAATGGATGCTACATGAGAAATCATCCTGGATGCTTGAGTTTGTGTGTAAGAATGGAGCCTTTGTTACTTTTTTTTAGAGGTTGATGAAAAAAGTATGTTTTATAACTCAACTGAGAAGAGAAGAGTGTGTATTGGAGACAAGAACTTGTGCAGTTAAATAGCTCAGTCTGTGGAATAGAGTATAGCTGCTGACTAGTGGCTGAAGACACAGACTGTTAGCTGGAAGGTTGACCAGATTATTCACAAATGCTGAAAAACTCAAAAGAAGAAAGGAAAGAAAAGAAGGAAGAAATGAAGGACAGAAAGGTGAAGAAAGAAAAAAACAAATGAACCAGAGAAAACTACAATGGATTATATTAAAGCATAATTATTCTGGAGTTTTGAAACCAGCTCATCACTGGAGAAAAATGACATTCTTTAGGCAGGATTGGGTAATTCACATCTATAATTATTGGGATATAAGATAATCTAGGAACAAAGAATATAATAACATTATGTTTACTAGAAACTGGGAAATCCTTTCTAGCTTAAGTGGTACTTTGTGAAGAAAGATGCAAAGAATCCAAGTTTATCTTTTAATCTAGTTTTTATCCCTATTTTAGCATGTTGTACTTAGTTAAAAAGAAAGTAAACTACAACTGACCCTTGATTGAGTTTCAAATCCACATTCTTTCCCTTTATTTCTCCACTAGACACTGTCCTTGTCATATTTCAAAGCCTGTCAAGACCTACCTGCTTATTGAAGGTTTTCCTTCTTCTATGAGATGAGTTACCTATAGAGATACGTATGTTTTTTATTATTTATTATGGTCATGAGTGTTGTCTTTCTTGACATGTAAGAGAACAGAGATAGTGTGTTCATATTTCGAAAATGTGTACAAAGCACACAGCATGGTATGCTGCATCCACGCTTTGTCCAATAAATATTAGTTGATTGTTGATGAGAAGGCACATGTCACTAATAAGAACCTCCTGCTAACGCTGGGTCTTCAGAAGCCTGAAGAGTTTTGTGAGTTGGAATGATGCCCCATTGGGATAATTCCTTATGTTTAGGATAAATGAAGAGATAGTATTCCTTTTTAAAATCAGCATCACTGGTGGATTTAGTATGATATATGCATTACTAGTATTGATTATTTTGGAGTTTCTTAATTCAGAAAATTCAAAACAAATGAAAATATAGACTGTATAATATATATACACAGCATATATAGTGTGTGTATATACATATATATACACACAGTATATGTGCATACTGGCCAATATGCAATTTTAAAATAAGAAGCGAAAAGATAGTATTTCTACTTTAAGAAGAATCAATCTATTTGGGCAAAAGAAATGAAAATCTTTAAAATTGTTTACTTTATGTTCAGCCTTTATTTATCACTAGATATTCATAAAATATCTACTAAATACAAAGATGAAAAAGGCGCCATTATATCCTCAGAGAGCTTTTAATCTGATGGGTTAAAGACAACCACACACAAAGTAGATTGTTATTTTTACAGGAGAGCCGAAGAATGCTGAAATGAAAATAGCAAAAGTATCTAACACTGAAGAGTCCTTATTATGTGTCAGACTTTGTGATATGTTTTAGGTGTGTCATCTCAATCCTCAGGCCAATTTTATGAGTTATAGGTACTCTTACTTCCTCCCTCCCCACCCTATAACTTTCCAGATGAAGTAGTAGAGAACTATACATATTAATAAATTACCCAAAGGAACACAGCTAAGACAAGGCCGAGGTGGGCCTGTGAGCTGAGAGCCTGACTCCAGAGCTGGAAATGTTAGCCATTATACTCCACTGCCTCCTAGGGGATGGGGGGAGAGGAATCACCTCTGACTGGGGAGGGGTCAAAAATGGTTTTTGAAAAGAGATCTCTTGATCTGAGTCTTAAAGGATTGGCTGGATTGTGAGGCAGGTAGAAATAGGAGGGAATGCCAGTTAGAGAACAGTTGTGGAGGGAGCAGAGCTCAGGCTTGGGTAGCACAGAGTTCGGTGGGGCACTGGGGATACGCAAAGGATGCAGTTGGGAGGTGGGGCAGTTAGAGGCTGAAAAAGAAAAGAAGGCCAAGGAATCTGGTCTAAATCCAACAGCAAAAATAGAGCAACCGATTTATAATAAAAATGGAAAGAATGGATATTAATAAGGAGTAATCATCATGTGGAGAGTTTCAATCAGCAAAGTTTTCTTAGAGGAGTTGGATTTTAAACTAGGATTTGAAGTTGATGGGAGTGGAGTAGAAAAGCATGCCAGCAACCTAGAATAGTGTGATTTAAATAGAACTCTAGAACATAAGAAAAATGAGGAAAGCTGATAAAAGTCCGTTTTTCATGCTTTCAAGGACTGCTGCTGGACAAAGCTGAATAGGTGAATTTCCACCTCTCGCACCTAAGAGAGAAGGAATAGAAGTATTCCTCCCAATCATCTCCATCTCAGTTAATGGCTTACCATACACTCAGCTGTTCAAGTAAAAACATGACAGTTATTTCTGATCCCTTTTCTTCCTCTGACTCTAAAATATATCCTGAATCTTCTGTGCTTTGATTCTTCATTAGACTCCCCAGAGAGCTGACACTCTGCTGTTGGAAAGCTTCAATCAGATCAAGTCACTTCCTTGTTTAATATTCTCCAAAGGCTGCCTATTGCCTTTAGAACAGATTCCAGCCTCCAAGTCCCTTAAATTTCCAGGCGTACCTTATTTTGTTTTTCATTATGCTTCAGCCTCCTTGCCTCCTTTCTGTCTCTTGAATGACCAAGCTCATTCTCACCGTAGGACATTTTTACTTTTTTTTTTTGACTGGCTTTTTCTTCGAGCAGAAAATTAGCTCAAATAAACATCCTAGCCTTAGAGAGCTCTTCCTGGGACAACCAACCTGAAATATTATGTCCACGACTATTTTCTTCCCGCACTTGTTAGGAAGGAGGCCACTCTCTCCAGGAGAATTTTGGCTCCAGAGGACAGGACTTGCTTTGTCTTATCCAGTGCTGCAAACTCAGTGCTCAGCAAAGTGCTTTGAATGTAGTTGCTCAATAAATATTTGTTAAATGGATGAAGAATGAATGAAAAGAGTGGGAGAGAGGATGGCTTGAGTAATGGGTAGAGCTTATGTTTTACCCAATAAATGAATTAAATTGTGTAATAAATCATGTGGATTTAAAAAAAGTATATTCTGTTTCAACAGTTAACCAAGTTGTTTTCTTCTTTGCATGACAGCTTATTGATGTTGGGTAGGTGGACTAAAAGCCTCTTGTGTTGCAGGGGGAAAACAATCTTGAGATTTAAAGGGAAAGAAAAAAGGTCTTAGTTAATCCATAGGGTGGGTGAGAGCTCAGCCAGAACGCTCTTTGGAATCCAGACAATTCAGTGACAGTAACACTCACAGTACAAGTGTTGGGGAGGTCAGATGAGATGAGTTTGTGACATGTGCAGTCACTCCTGATGTGTCTGATTTTTTGACACTATTTCATGGTGACATTTAAATTTGAATGGGAAATGACCTCCTTGTTCCCAGTTCCTTTCCTAGCCAGTATAGGATCGCTCCTTCAACAAATACTGGTACGTTTTGTTCAGTATAGTTCTCCAGTATCTTAACAGATGAAGTTTACGAATTTATTTTCTACTAGAAATAGTGATTTCAAAACAGGGAAGAGGTTGTAGGGGCTATTTATTTTTACTTTTAAAAAAAGGAATACCTTCCTGGCAAATAAGCAAGCAGTCTCAACAGCTTTCTTGGAAGGAGTCAGCCGCTGCAGGTATGGTAGAATTCCTTTGGCCAGCCTTAGCTTCCCCGGGCTTTTCTTACACTTGTGTTGGCACAGTTGGTGGAGTTTATTATTAGTGGTCTGTCCTACAAGCCATTCATTCATGGAATATGGCCCTGGGAGAGGGATCTTCATGTGAAAATAAAATTGTCATTGTTTTTCATTGGCTTAGGAGGCATCTCACATAATGAAAGAACATCCCTAAATAGAAAGACCTCAGTTCAGAAGAAAAGAAAGAAAGGTGAGGAGAGAGAGAGATGTCCTCCGTGGAATCGTGGAACTGAGGAGTTCAGATTTTGTTTTGTGCAGTGCTAGTTGCCTTGCCAGTCTCAAGCTGGCACTGTGGGCTTGCTGTAGCTGCTTGCTGTAGAGCCTGAGCTGAGGAAAGGAGACGGTTTGCTTTGGTTTTATTGCTCACCCTCACCATGCGTCTCAATATGTTTTTGATTTTTGTATTTTAAAAATAAGGTGAATGATCTCAAAAGGAAATCACCACAGGCGATTTTATTCTTTGCTTTTTCTAATGGACAATTAAAAAGCAATTCTGGTCCTATTCCAGAGATTTTCTCATTTCTTAGTATAAATGTAATTTAGGCACATATAATAGTTCAATGGTATTATTAGATATTATCGTATTTATTTTATTCAAGAAAATGTTTGACACACCTTATTTGTATTCTTTTGGAGGAAATGTCCTGGAATGGGTTTTGTCCTAGTTCCTTTCTGTGCCTCTCATAAGGTGTGTGTTAGAATTCAAGTTCCTAAGAGTAAGAATAGCATTTCTTTTTTTTTTTTTTTTTTTGTGGGGGGGAAGGCATCATGATTTTGAGCTTTGAGGAGTTTCAATGGGCTATTGTTGCTTGTTTTTTTTTTTTTTTACAGTGTTCCAGCCTATTAAGTCCCACTGTGACACACTCTATCTCCAATGGCAGATATTTATATTTCAAATTAAATAAAACAATAATTAATTTTCTTTTGAAAAATTTTTGGAATTTTGCTTTTTCAAGATCTATGAGGTAATTGGAGATACCCCAGGCTATCACAAAACCAGGGCTGGGAATCACTGCTTTAATGATTAGCACTTTGTAAGCCTTCAAAAAATATTAAAACAGGATAGATTGTCTAATTTCTGGTGGGTGGATTCACTTTAGTATAATGTAATGTGTTAACAAATGCTCAGAGAGGAGGTTGTGGATCCAGAAAGATGGCTTTTGCAGAAGGCTTTTATACAAATTAATTCAAAGAATAACAGGAACAGTTGTGTAATGGGGCAGAAGGAATAAGGTGACTCAATTAAATGATAGAGAAATCTCCAGGAAAATATTTGTCTCACATCAACCCAATACTAACAGTAAAATTCTCATTGTGGAAATCGATAATCTTGCAATAAATGCATAATAACTTCAAAAAGGGATTTTTTAATTAATATTTTTATATGATTGGCTGTGCACCAAATATTGAAATCAAGTACTGCTTTTCTTTACTTTAAGAATGATAAAGTTCTCTCCTATGTCTCTAAAGAGAATCTTAAAGGAGAAGGATCAAAAGAGTAATTTGCAAATAAATTCACCTGTTGAATTTGTGCCTGAACTTACTATATTTACCTAATTCATTTTTGGCTTTTGCTTAACTTGAGCCATGGTGACACACTGAGAAATTATTGCCAAGTTCTCCTGGGTTGCTAGAACATTTGTACAAGGCAGTGGTGAATAAGTAAGGGTAGTGTAAGCCCTAGGGTTTGGGTCCCACTCAGTAGGGGGTCTTAGTCATTGCCCGAAGAACCATTGTGTGGTCTAGCTAATTGGTACTGCTAGCCTATTGTTATTTCATGGATCCAGGAAAGCAGTTTGGTTCCTTTCCACATTCAGAGCTGGGCCCAGCATACTAGTAGTTCTGGACAGAGTTAGTTCAGGATCTATCAATTTGATGCTAAAACCTAGATCAGCTTTGTGGCTTTCAGAGATGGATTAAGGACATTTTTGCAGTGTTCACAGATACACGATTCACAGACCTACAATGGTATAGGCAGTTTGAAAAGAGATTTGAGTAAGTAAACAGGTAGACTGAGAGAGGATAAACAGCCCTGAAAACACTTCTGTTTTGTCTCTTGGCAGGGATTTCTGCTTTAGGCTTCCTGAGTTTTTTTACCTCGTGTTCTGCAGGGAAATTTGCATTCCAAAAGATAGGTTAGGCTGCCTTCCTGCTTCTGAAACTTCTAGAAGGTGTTCTGATATAATAGGTGTTTTCCCAGCTTTTTTTCCTGGAGATAATCCTCCATTACCTGGTTAATACAGGCTCTATCTCGTTAACACTCCAGTAGTCTTGCATATAAGCGTCCTTACTTTCTTCTAAAGAGGATATCTATTATACCTAAATAGAGGGGGGAGAGAGGGGGGAGAGAGAGAGAGAGAGAGAGAGAGAGAGAGAGAGAGAGAGAGAGAGAAAGAAATGTGTAACATTATTTTGAAAAGTATCCCTTTCATTTTAACCTTTCCTTAGCTTTACCATCTAGACCTACAGATACAAATACAGGTGAAGAACCACTCAACAATGATGATGAGTTCCTGAAGGTCCCAGACTCTGCACACTTTTCCCTTTTTCATTTTTTTCTTACCGTATTTAAATTTTCATTCATGTAGTTTACCTCTTAGCTATCTCTTATTCTTTAATTTATATTTCACATTTTAGAACTTGTGTGGAGTGTACAATATGTTTCAAACTTGAGAGAACAGAACTAGATAAGTTCATGAAAAATAGCCCCTTCTTTCTTATTCCAGAATTATTTAGAAGGGGAGCAATGGAACTTTTTGGATCAGTCCCGTTCTGCTTTGGGCTACTTAGGTTTTCAGTCTGTGGCTCAGTTCATTGGCACCAGATGCCAATAGTTACAAGGTCAAAGGTTTGATCCTCACTTGGGCTCGTTTGCTGCCAATTTTTCCAACAGGTTGTATGGAGATTGAGTACAGTCACTATAGAAACAGTGGTCTTAAAGGAGATAGGTGAACACATGAGTGACTAGATGAAAATTCAGCCCCATTCCTGGAAAAACAAAGCCTGGGCCCTACTGTCATTTTTGCATTTGAACAGAATGTGCCACTTAAATGTGCCACTGGTGAGCTTGTTACTCAACCTCCCTGAATCTCTGTTTCCTCATCTGTAGAATGGAGATAAGATTTGCTCCCTTTCTACCTCACCAGGATCTGTGAAGATTAGATAATGGCTGTAAAGTCCTTATACAAAGGTATAAACATTATTATAAACAAGGAGATTAGTCAACAAGTATAAAAAATATTTTAAGGACCCCCCCCGAAAGTGTATTGCCTAATAATTTTTGAATCAATATCAGTAGTTTGCAGTTTAATCCATTCTGAACTTGGCTTAGCTGCAAAAAGTTAGGTGTGAATGTTTGACCTTTTTATTTATTTATAACGTAAAAAAATTGATAGTGAACATTTATATTAATAAAAACAAAGTGGGCTTTGAATCTGAAACAGGTCTTATTTGAAAAGGAAGGTGAAGGCGAAGGTCTCTAGCAACATATGTGCCACTGAGGAATATTTGCATATATTTGATGCTTCAGTGATTTTCACAGTATACCTTGGAGTTTAAGCTGTAGCAAAGAGCCAGTGCCATTGCTCAGCACCATGGTTCGCTCTCTCCAGCTTTATTATGGCACACAGCGACAACTTCATTTTTAGCATTAAAAAAATCCTCTTCACTTAATTCAGACAGTGACCTGCAGGCCTCATTCTGACTGAAGGAGCCATTCAGAGTACTTCCAGACAAAAGCAGGGCTTTTTCCTAGCAACCAGATCAAAGCCAAATCTCCCAGAATAGCTCCCTCCCAGGTTTCCTTTGGCGCATAGGTTCACAAGGATTCTAAGGCTTGTGGTATCCAGTTCAAACTACTCTTTCAAACTGAAATGGAAAGGAAAACTCCTGAGGAATTTTCGCAGACTCTGAGAACTGGCGAGCATTGCAAGAGCACTTAATCTTGGGAGAACACGGTGGTCATTTGGAGCATCCCTAACTTTGTTATTGCCTGCATCTGCATGTACATTCTGTCGGAGTCCCACAGAATGAAGTCTCTGTTTCCTTTCTGCCAGTACCTAATATCAGCTATGCCCAGGAGCCGGCTGATGAAGACTTCCTGTTTGTTTTGAGTCACTGTTAGAGTGATAAATATACTTTAGCTTTCTGCTTGGAGAGGAAAGAAACCAGCTGCCCTGAGCTAAAGAGAAAAATGCAGAAATTCCACTGAATGGCCCTGTTATCATGCAGTTTCAAGGGCAGCATCAAAATGAAAACTATAAGCTTGAGCAAAGTAAATAATTTCCATATTAAAGCATCTTGCTGCATTCATAGACCTAAGTTGTTTGTCTTTAATCATTTAGGCGAACGATGAATTTTTCACTCTTCTAAGACTAACTCAGCAATGTTTAGAAGTTTAAAAAAAATGTAAACTTACACTAGAGTAATGGTGAGCTATATAAATAAACAATTACAGTTGTGGTTTTTTGATCTGACCACAAGCTTTTAATGCCATTTTTACATGAACATATAATGCTTCTGGATAAACAGTAATGTTTACATTGTCCGTGGCATCCACTGTTGTATTGAGTCATTTACATACATGATTATTTGGATATAGAGTAACCCAAGAACAAAAAGAATACTATACAATTATTTAAAACAAGAACAACAGGAAATCTTTTATAGCTTAAATAGCACTTCTTAAATAAAGCTGTGGAGTTTTTATGTTTTGATTTCATTTTTGTCCTTTTATTTTAAACAGGCTTTGGATTTGATAATTAGAGTGTCCTTTGAGTGGAATTTGTATTTTAACAGTGAATTAAGGAAGCCTTGCTGATCTGAATGCATTGACCACTAAATTCTGGCCTTTGTGTTTTTTTAAAGCTCAGTTTAGACTTGACTTCCAGTAGTTATGAATTGGAAAAGATGATAGCCACTTGTGTGTACCTGGAGGGTGTATGACTTACTTATTTCTTCCCAATAGCTATGGTCTCTTAAAACAATTTCTAATTGTAAAAGAAGAATTTGCTAATAATCTACAGTTAGTTTCTTTGTCCAGGATAAAGAAAATGTTTAATAAAAAATTCAAATTAAAGTTAGCATTAACACTTTCATGCTGTCAAATTAATGATGCATATGTGGAGGCAGGAGGGTGTGCATTGGTCTTATCACAATGCATCTGGTCATATTTGTAATTTGAGACATGAAAATGCACCAAAATATTGTATATAAAAAAGGTTCCCTAACATGTTGGAGTCAGTGGCTGGAACATCAACACAGTGGCTTCCTGGGTGCGAGAATTACAGTGCTGAAGGCTTGATAGAGACTGGGTCCTTATCCTTTAAAAGCTCACATTAAGAAAAAATTCATGCGATGTTGGCAGCTTGTAAAGGAAGACAGACATTTAGAAATGTCCAGAATATTAGTTAAAACAAAGCCAGATATACTATTGTTTTTACTTTATAAATATGTTGTAATGTGTGTTTTTTAAAAAATATTCTCACTTTACTGACCCAAGGAAGTTGAGAAGAAAGCATTTTTAAATATGGAGGATGGGAGGCTTAAAATACTGAATCATATGACATATTTTCTGTCATAATGGAGACCTGTATGTATATGAACTTAGAAAGAATAGAATCAGAGAGTGGATGGTATTAGGAGAAGAGGGGAAAAAAATAACGAAGCCAGGATTTTTTGTGGGTAGGAAAGAAGGGTATAAAACAAATTTATCAGATAAATGTATTTGCAAAGGTAAGTACGCCAGGGGATAGTTTCAGTGGGTATATCAGCCTCTGTACTTTTTAAAAAAAGAGGTTAAAATTAGATAGAAATACATGAGATAGTGGTTTAGGTGAGGTTTTTTTTTTTTGTAAAATCTATTATTTAAAATAAATTGGAACTCAAACGGGTGGGACCTATCACTTACCAAGTATAAAAAGGCGTGAATAAAACGCCTTTTACCTTTTCCAGTGATATTGAATGTCAAATATCTAGTGCTGAAGTGAAACTATTATCGTCAAGTTGGTGTTGCCCATGTCAAGTCACCATTCTTCTCAGCAATAGTAACTGCTTAGATTGTTCAAAACTAGCTTTAGTTGTGATGGCACATTTGTGATCCAGCCTTAAGGAATGGATCTGTAGGTATTCCACTCACTGATAACCAGCATCATTTCCTCATGATTCAATAAGAACATACGAATCACATCTTGTATTACATATTACACAACCATTTACAAAATGCTTTCTTTTGCAATGTCTTGCATGATGCTTGGTTGTATCTGGTTCTGGTTGTAAGTGGGAACAGTAACAGTGTGTCATCTGTCCTGGGCCAGAGGTGATGACTCTAGCACTGTGGTTCCTTTTAAGGGGGCAGAAATATTCCTCATGCTGCCTAACAGCATTTCAGGAGCATATGCTTATGAAAGAGATGCTTCAAACCTGTATTTTCAAGTAGTAACTTGAACCAAAGTGAAATGAAACTGTGTTCCATAGTTAACCCTGTATCTCTCTGAAATTATCATGACACCACATTCCTGATCCTAGGAGTTTGGGACAATTCTGTTGAAGAAGGTGACGAATAGGCATGGAGAATACGGGCTATGGGAATCATTTGTTATCTGAATAAAGGGTTTTTAAAAAGAATGCACTTATTAGAAGAAATGGGGTTGGGAAGGGGGTATGTTTTTCACACCTGTTTTCTCACTTCTGAGGTGATAAGTCCAGCCCTCACAAAATAAAATGGCAGGTTTCACACTAAACCCACCCAAGCATGTTCCTATAGTCTCCTAACCCATTTATTGTTTGAGAATATAGAGGCAACAAGATCTCTTGCACAAACCAGTGGTTGAAAGAGGTCAAAGCAAAGAGAGAGATCTTTGCTTTGCCTGCCTGTCTTCCAGATGTATGCCATCTTCTGTATAACATGTATGGATCTCCAGGGCAATGTACGAGGTCTCCAGTAACTTTGGCTGTAAATCAACAATCTTCTTCTTTGTCCTATTCTTGATGTTAATACTCCGTGAATTAAATGCCTGAGTTCATGATTTTACCAGCTGAGCTCTTACACAGTTTATATATGTCTTAGATTCTCTTGGCTACCATTTCTATTTTACCTCAGTCATTCATTGACATGAAGAACATTTTTTTCTCATCATCTCTCATCTCTCAAAATGGCCTATCTGATTACAGCCTGGAGTCACAGAATTTTATAAATGGAATTAACCTCAGAGATCATGTAGGGCACCATCTAATAACCAACTAACAGAACTCTTGATTTACCAACCCTCAACCCTGATCTTCACCATTTTTCTCCAGCTCAGTAAACCTCATCTATGTAGGTGTTGAAAAGAAAAACTTCTGGGACTTATCTTTGATTCCTTATTACCTTTACTACCCTATATACAACCCATTAGTAGATCTTATCTTTTTGCTATCCTGACTATATCCAATATTTTTCCAAGAGCCACCATCACCTTTTGCTTTGATATAGTAAGAGTCTGAAATTTATCTCCTTGTTGCATATTCTCTCGCATTTCCTTGTATTTTCTACATATTGCTTTCTCAGACCTTCTTTACTGATTTGCTCTTTTTGTGATTTTTTTGGCTCTGCTACCCCTTACGAGGATGTAAGTTTCAGGAGAGTGGAGACATTGGGTACAGAGTGAGCTCTGTAGCACATATAATTGTGCCTGCTACATCATGTGCTTTCAATGCATATTTGTTGAATAAATTAATCCCCTCCTACACAGATTGGAAATACGGGTCACAATCAAGTTAAGCAAATTTCTTAGGCTCACAAGATTAGTTAGTAAATCTACAACTAAAAGTCAGGTCTCTTGACTCAGTCTAAAGCTCTTGTCATTGGACCGTATTGTGGTTACTGTAGTTCTTACTGTGTAAGACTGTATAATATAGACTTAAGGAGTGCAATCTTCCTTGCTCCTGGCTTGTAACGTGGGGCTGTCTGGAAAGTTAGTGAAACTAATTATAAGATTAGCAACTAAGTGCCCTGGCTAATGTCCAACACAGACCTGTTGCACCAAAATCTACTCTTCAACAAAGTTTAAGCATACCATCTAGTGAAGGTAATTAGCTTTAAAGACCTGTACAAACTTTAACTTTCTGGATGATCATTCAATATCACTTTATTGTAATGTCACCTTCAAATATAGAACCATTTAATTTTTAATGTACTTCATTTTGTCTCCAAGAAGTAAGTGTGTTTCCACCTTCCAAAGGATGCTTTTCCTCCTGTTTTGAATCCAATTTTTCTAGCTTCTCCTGAAGGCTTGTTTATTCAAACAATTGCAGGCTCTTTCCCACACCCCTAGCTTTTCCCTCTTCATTGCCTTTATTTGAGTGGTAGTATACAAGCTTTAGAATCTGTAGACCTCAGTTTGAACAAGACTCTCTCATTTACTAGCTGTTTGACAGTGGACAAATTACTTAATTTCTCTGAACCTTGATTTCCTCACCCTAAAAACGGGGATAAAGAAGGGCAATTGTGTAGATTAAGTTAGAGAATGTATGGAGAGAACTCCCTGAAACAGAGTATTTGCTAAATGGTAGCTACCAATATTATTACAGAGATAATCACACTTCCCTTATCTGAAAAAAAGCCTTAACATAAATGAAAATACCACCCCAAAGTCTCTCAGCTCTACTATCCCTAAATAACCCATCTTTGCTCGTCATTTATATTCATAGCCAAAATTCTTGCAAAATATACTCTATATTTATTCCTTTTCCTTTTTCATAATATTGTTGTATCTGAACAGACTGAGAAATGTGTGTTATGTAGTGTCAAATGTTACACTTTTGATTTTTCTATGCAAACCATGTTATTATTAGAGATTTTCTATTTCTCACATATCTGTGCTCTTTTATTGTGTTAGGACGGCCGGTCTTTCAGAGAATGAACCAAAGTTCACTAAACTAGGGTTAGTGGCACCAGAGAACTGGGATTTTCTCCTAAATGTCTCACAATCTTCCAAATATTATTGGAAGAACCATGGAGGTGATGAGAGGTGTTGAGTACCCTAACTGGGAGATGGGTTAGTGGACAGAGTTCTAGTCGAGATTCACATAGTTAAGAATAAATGGGGGTGTGCAATTACTTGAGGTAGACCCACATAGAAATTTAGAAAGAGCTAAATTGTTGATATAGGGAATATGTCTCAAGAGCAGATACTCCCAAGGGTGATGTGCCATTTTCTAGAGCTAAGGGTAGTAGTACTGGATGGTGAGTCTGAAGGAGGAGCTTAATAGGAAGTTATTGGACAATAGTGAGCTAGCCACCATCGCGAAGTTACTTCTAGGAAAAGTGACAAGTGAGCTGTCCTCTCCACACTGCCAGAAAACCTTATCATAGATTGGGCAGGTCTGTCTATGGAGAGCAGCTTTATGCAAGGACCATGAGGAACACTGGACAGCTGACTCAGAGGGATAGTAATGATAACTTATTAGGTTTATTTATTTTCTTTCTTTTTTTTTTTTGGCTGCACCTCGCGGCATGCTGGATCTTAGTTCCCCGACCAGGGATTGGACCTGAGAACCCTGTATTGGAAGCGCAGAGTCCTAACCCCTGGACCTCCAGGGAAGTCCCTATTTTCTTTCTTTTAATTAAAAGAACAAAGTAGCCCAAATTCCTGCAATTGTAGTTTCCAAGTATCTGCTTTTGGGCTCAAAACCAAAGACATGAAAAGCTTCTACAAATTCACCTGGGTTCTCAGTGCCACAGTTGTCTCTGGAAAAAGGGAGGCTGCTCAAAAATAAACTCAAGCAACATCTCAGGCTGTGCTCCAACCTACTCCTCTACCTCCAAATGCTTAATACTCTACCTGGTCAAGGAAAAACCACCAGTTCCATGTTTACTCAACCCATACTTGGTGAATGAAATATCTACCACATCTTTTCTCCTAAAAACAAATACATTTTTTTGAGAAAAGAGTTTTAAATATTTTATTTCAGTTGGAATACTACAAGAGGCCAGTTACCGAAAATTAAATTGGCTCGATCTTAATCAGACTAGGTTATATCCAAGACTCATGTGAAGTGCCAGAGGCATTTTGAGGCCTCTGAGGTGCCTTGGTATGTATTCCCTCAAGGGTTTCACTTACAACTAGGATGAGTTTGCTTGAATGGAGAATCTATCTCCTTTTATTGTTTTGTATTATATTTATCATCTTCTTATCTTCACTATGTGCCAAGCAGTTTTCCATGGAATGATTTATTCTAATAATTAGAAGAAGGCAATATTCTTTTGGTGGATGACTGTTTTGTCTGAGTTATAAAAATACAATTTGCCTTTTTCTTTGTACCATTGTTCCAGAAGAGATTCATATTTAATTAGTTTGAGGTGTACTGTGGCTTACCTTTGTCTCCAAGTAAAAGATTTTTCTTGTTCAAAATCAGATGGATTCTGAGTTGACAAGGTAAAAAATCTGCAGTAAGATTAAAAATGCTAAGATTTTCCATTAAGAAGTTGCTTCTAAGATGCTATAATTTAGCCCTTCAGATACTGAACACCTATTAAGAAATGCTTGCTTGCATTATGTTAGATGTAAATTAGGTGACTCACTTTCTCCATCTCTTTCTCTATATTTGTTTTTAGTTCTGTTCTAAAGCAGGAACTAGGACCAAATGAAGTTAAAGTATCTTTTTAGTTTGATTGGACTAATATTCTTCAATGAGCTGAGTATGACTCACAGCCTGTCCCCTTTTTATTAGTAATTAAACTGAGACACTGAAAGATTATGTAAACCCATAACAGCAGATTAAATATCAAGGCTGTAGTCCACTGAACAACATTGCTATGTTTAAACTGATACCTTCAATATTGTCCTTAGATAATTTAAATATTTGACATTATAGGATAGTCCCCCAAAAGCGGGGTAATTAAAAACAACTGTTGTATTTTACTTTCATTTTTGTTGGAAAGGGGTTTTCACTTTGCATGGAAAAGAACTTAAATAATGTGCCTATAACATTTTTTGTTTTTGCTTCATTGACAGTTGCTTCTGTACCATGGTGGTAGCTATTCCTTCCTTATCAAAAAAAAAAAAATCGGTTTTTTCTCTTAACCAAAATAATTCATGTCCATTATAAAAAATTTAGGAGGTATAGAGAATATAAAATGAAGAAAATTGGAAACCACAAACAATCCCACAAATTAAAAATAACCATTGTTAATGGTGCACATTCATCCAAACATTTCTTTTATGTATGTTATGTTATAGGCACATTTTAAAAATGTAAATCCTACTGTAATTAAAAAAAAAAGTCTTTTCATGTAAGAGTACACATTGACTATATTTGTGTCATTAAATATTCTTTCACAACACCTTTTATCTTTGCTGCACCATTATTTAGTTAATCAATCCCCTTTTATTGAGCAATTAGGTTGCTTCCCATCTTTTAAAGACTACAAATATGGTTGGCACAAATATTCCATGTAGCTAAATATTTGTTCATACTCTTGATTATTCTTTTAGAACATACTTCCAGAAGTGGAATTGCCGAGTCAAAATATATATGGATTTTAGGCTTTTAGTTCATGTTAGTGCCCTTTTCTTCAGAAAGATTGTACTAATTTGCATGCTAATTTGGTTGTAGCTTATCACTTTGGTATTTTTAAATCTTACAGCTATTTGTCTTGTGGCAACCAAACATACTGACTGTGTGGTGCTCCAAATTGGTAAAAAGAGGGGTCAAAAATAATTGACTAAATTCTACCATGTCCTGATTATTTCAGTTATATTAATTTGGCATAATCCTTCCCCTTGTCTGTTCTTGGCTAGTTTATGCATCTGGATCCATGATATGTTTTACTATTCTGCAAGAAGCCTCAAATAAATTGAAGAAGGGAGCCTGTCAGTTGCAGTCTAATATGGTATATTAATACTCTACCCAAATTCAGGCAAATGACATCCATTAATCATTGGCCAATATAAGAAGCAAGAATTGTGATGATATTAACCAGAAAAAGGATCCAGAATAACTCTGAAGCAGACCATGTAACCTATTCCCCCAGCTAACATACAAATAAATTAATGTGCTCACCATTGAAACTGACAAAGCTTCCCAAGCTCAACCAGGTTTGCTGCTCAGATGACATTGGTAGGAAGAAGGCCCAGACATAATTTCATCTTTTAATTTTCTCATCTCTTCCAAGTTTTTTTTTTTTTAATCTGCAAATTTTATAGGTGGAGTGTGGTAGAGATTATGAATCATTTACATGTTTTAGATTCTAAATTTGTCAAAAAACAAAAATTGATAGTGGTATTTTCTTTAGTGTCTATTAACCTCTCTGTAAGGCATAAAGTCTACTCATGACTCGTGTACCAGCAGAGAAAAACAATTCAAATATCAGCTGTTCCCCCACTTCCACCCCTAAAAATGTTTCTAGCCTCAAAAAGGAACTTAGTTCTCGGCAATTTTAGCCTAAAATGCTTCTTCAGCTTTTCTTAGACTTTGGCCATCTCAAAATGCAAGTGAAGACAAAATTGTCCCATAAGATTAATTTTTGGTGATTGAACTTACATCTTAAAAACTAAGCTGTTTCACTTCCTTATGAAAGAACAAATTTCTTTTTTTTTTTTGCAGTATGCAGGCCTCTCACTGCTGTGGCCTCTCCCGTTGTGGAGCACAGGCTCCGGACGCGCAGGCTCAGTGGCCATGGCTCACGGGCCCAGCCTCTCTGCGGCATGTGGGATCCTCCCGGATTGGGGCACGAACCCGTGTCCCCTGCATCAGCAGGCGGACTCCCAACCACCACGCCACCAGGGAAGCCCCAAGAACAGACTTCTTGAAGATAGCTTTCCATTCCATGTTTGTAATCCGTAAAGTGCCTAATCTTTTTACTAAATTTTTTACTAAATGTTTTTTTTTTTGGCCACGCTGTGCAGCTTATGGGGGATCCTAGTTCCCTGATCAGGGATTGAACCCAGGCCCTTGGCAGTGAAAGCTTGGAGTCCTAACCACTGGACCGCCAGGGAATGCCCATAAAGTGCCTAAACTTTGATATGAATTTGTGTGGTGTGAGAATGTTCTATGTTCCCACAAAAGCAAAATATTATTACTACTGGTAACACACTGTAGTGGAGAGAATACCTAGCTATGCAGAGATCAAAATACCCAGATTCTCCTTCAGGCTGTACCAGCCTACTAGCTGTGTCACCTTCGGCAAGTTAATAAATCTCTCTGAACTTCAGTTTTCATAGTTATAAATGATGATACAAATAAATTTTCTCCTTATAGAACAGGTTGTTTAAAGATCAATGGAAATGAGAGAATAGAATATTGTGTAACCTGACTAGTGCATTCCAAATAAAAATTATTATTAATATTATCATTTTGAAGACATGTTATTGCTTACCTTATTACAATTCTTACTTCCCAGTGTTTGGGTTGAATTGATAGCCTAACTTATGTCAGCCCTCTTTGTATGTAGTACTTTATCTTAAAATTTTGTATCTAGAGAGTTTTTTAAATTGGAAATGATATGTATATATATTTTTACTGTATTATTTTTCTTTCTTTCTTTTTGAATTGCAAGATACTTGCAGAAAAGTGCCCAAATCATAGGTGAAGAAGCACATGTAAGCAGCATCCTAATTTAGGGTCGCCTCACACAGTTTTCAATCTGCTATGCAACTCTCCCTGTCCTAAGGGGACCAGGACCCTGGCTTCCAACACTGTTATTTAGTTTCCCATGATGTCATGCTGAAATGGAGTGGAATCAGGGCACCTACTAAGCTGTGTGACATAGCAAATTGCTCAGTCTCTTGGCTTCAGTTCTCATCTTTGAAAATAAGGAGGTTGAACTGTGAAGGTTTTTTTTCCATCTTAACATTTAATGATTCTTTTAAAGGGCACTCTATTTATCTAGGTTAGTACTATTTTTGTACAACATCTTCTGTAGTTTGTTAGCTCAGGTGGAGCTTCACAGAAGCCATGTTCTAAATGAGAGGGGGCCAGTTAACTTTTTCCTCTACCGTGAATGTAAGCAAACCCGTGACCTAACCCGAAATGGTCCCAGAGGAGTCAGTGAAAGGGAATGATGAACCAAAGGAACTGAGGGAACTCCACCTCTCCTACAGCACTGGAAGAGTTACCTCAAAGCACTCTCCTCTACTTGGTGCTTTGGACACCATCACAACACATGAAGAGCAGAAAATTCTCTATAATTTGATTGTCTTGGACCCACCATTCAGTTGTGGGATGATTATAGACTTCTGCCACTTAGCAATTAAAATATTGTTTGGGTGGCAGTATTTACTACTTAAGTAATAGGATTAACATTTTTTTGCCTTAGTAGTATATCTAGCAGGAACCTGTAGTTCCATGACTTCTGTCCTCAGAAGCTGAGTGAGATGAGGAAGAATGAATTAAAATAACTTCCTTCAAAAGTCAAAACAGTAAGCATTACCACCTTCCTCCACAGTCTTGTGACATGTGCTGTCCCGTGGGTTGAGTGTTCTGTAGTTCTAAGAGTCTCCTAGCATGAAGTATTTATTTAGTTGCTTTTATTTTATAATCTTTCCTGAATGATTTCTTCAAAGGGAAAGATTCATTTTTACAGTAACCAAACAGATGAATGAATGAGAACCTACTTTCCAATAGGCCCAGAACCCCAGGACACTATGCCCTTGATGGAAAGTGCACAGATCTCCAGGACTCAGGGGACATCTTATCCCACTACTTCCTGTTCCAGGCTTCAACAGGACCCATGTCTTTACCTGTGACCCACAGTACTCTCTTCCCAAGATGTGTATGTGGTAAAGTGAGAACTCAAATTTCTTTTTTTTTTTTTTTTGAGAAACACCAGATAGAACCACATGGCCCAAAGGGACCGTAATAACTTAATTGCTCCCAATCACAGTGCTTCCAAATACATTTGCAGTTCATGGTCATGGCTTTCCAGGATAGGGGGCATGGTGAGCCACAGGTTCATGGTATATTTTGTGCCACATCTTGATCCAACTTTAGGAAAAGTGGGAGACACTGTTCCTCCTGTGGACTGTTGCCGACTGTGACTTTCAGCTCCTCCTGCAGGGGAAACCCATACTGAAGGGGGATGGGCATTGTCTTCTCTGCAGCCTTGTAGGATGAGAATACTTTCTGCTTACCTTTGTGAAAATTGCTTAAATACAGTTACACTCCCAACATGCATTTCCCCTGCCTCCTCCAATGTTAAACAAGAAACCCAACCCCCAAATCCAAACACCAGACAAGTAGCTTGAAAAATGAAAATAAATTTTCCAATCCAAAAGCCGTGTGCTTCTGTGATTGAAAATCTTTCTCTTAGCGAGTGGGAGTTGCTTTCATCATTGCTGGTCATATGTTTTTGTTTTTCATTTCTGGTGGAGAAGTTTTCTAGGGTATTTTTCAAACTTTCCAGCTTAGCAAAGCATTGGCTAAAATTGAAAAGAGAACTAGGCGTTGGGTCGGAGGCAGCATTAGATTTGTTCTTGGTGGGGGGGGGCAGGTTGCTGACACAGCGAAAATAAGACAAAACATTTGAAACTTCTGGCTTTGTACTTCTCAAATGCGTCTTTTAGAAATCGCTTAAGTCGTTATTAACATCCACCACCCACCTTCCCTTTTTGGTCCTGACATTGGGTAATAATAGATAATGTTGACATATGTTCCCTGCTGGTCAGAAATACTATACTTCTGTGAAAGGTAACATTTTCAAGCTATGACAAAATGTATTTTACTTGGACAGAACATTAGTTATTGGACTAATCTCAGAATGTGGGCTGTGGGGTAAAAGTTTTAACATTTTAGTTGTGGAAGAAAGTTTGTTGGGAGAGTAAAAGCATCAGTATGGGGTGTGTTTAGCTTTCACCATTTCTAGAGGTATTGGCTTGATGTCAAACTCTTATGTCCTTAGGAATGTAAAGGAAACATTCCCAGTATGTATGAAGAACAGCTGTCCATGGACACAGCAACTTTTCAAAATGATTCGACCCAATTTTACTGCAGTATGGATTATGGAATCAAAAAATATTTTTCACTGTGTACCAAAGAATTCTGTTTTACGGGCCAGTTTTAAAGCTTTTAACTGCGTGAGACATATGCTGCGGTTCTGTTGTTTGTTCTCCATGTGATGTACTCTGAAATATGTAAAAAGAAAAAAAAGGAGAGAGAGAGAGAGAGAGAGAGAGAAAGCATGCAAATTCTTCTGATCAAATGTGGTCCTCAGAACTACTTTTGAAACTAATTTAGGGGATGAGTAAGGAAATGCCCCAGCTGGCTTCCATGCTACTGAAGTCTGAACAGCCCTTTGCAAAACTGGAAAAATTGATTTTGTTTTGAAGGCTCACACAGACTTTAGTGTTGTGGAAGTTGGAGAGAGTTTTTATTGAATCTGGTCCTTTGTGTTTTATGACAGTCTGAATGGGTGTTAAGATCCATGAATAAATCTCTTGCCATTTCTGAAAGTTCTGATATAAACATGGGCTCCGTCAATTTGTTCTGTGCACAAATGTCTTTCAGATTGTTAACAAACATGGCGCATTGATGGATGGGCTGGCCAATGGGAAAGCAGTCTGCTTTACTTGGTAGGGCATATTGGTACGATTTCTTTTGTTTCTCAATGCTATGGCCATTAAAACAGTAGGGGCTGCTGGGAGGTGAGGTGGTGGTGGTTGAGAGTGAGGACTTCATGACAAAGAAGAGTCAGTTCAGGCTGTTGGGGAAGTGGTGTTAATGACCTTCAATTGAAAGTCTGGCCAAGATACCACATCAAGGGGATTGTGAGATGGCCCTTAGGAAATGCATTAGTTATCTTCTTTAGTGCCCCCGGTGAATCACTGGGAGGAACATAGGTAGCGAAGACAAGAAGATATTTTTAAAATATTGTTTTCCTATATTGTGTCAGTTTGTGATTTTTGATTGTCCTTTAAACCCAAATGTTAAGTTGATAATTCCCTAAAATTAGTTTCCAAATAAACACTGTAATTTAAAACAAGCAAGTAAAAAAAAAAGTCTCCACTTTTATGATAAAAATTAGGTCATGCACTATATAAACACTTTTGAAGAAACAATCAGGATTGAGTTTCAGGAAATGTTACGTTCCACAATTAATGGTAGTGAAAAATTGCATATTGTATAAAGTTTTCTAATATATAACTATCATTATAGCTATCATTCTGAGCCTAGTGTTGGGTTTTCATTTTGAAACACAAGTCCAAATCTTAGGCCTAAATCTTATTCTTCAGATATTTAATGCCCAGACTAGTGCTGTGATGGCTCCTATTTCAGGCATCAACAAGAATTTATTATGTGGTTACACTGCCAAACAGCATCTAGCCTTTACTTAGTTTGTACATAATTGCCCTTCTAGGGTGGTTATTGGGTATATGGAGCCATTCCCTAGCCATATTCTCCCCTACACACTGCCCTTCATGGAGACTTGGTAAAGGATCTGAGTAGTCGTTTTGGTTGAATTTATATTTATGATGAAATCAACGAGCTAATGGGGATGCTTCATGGGAGATTTTAATACACTCTGTTATTGGCATTATAAATTGGGCCAGTTACTTGATGTGCTTCTCTTTGTGGGCCAAGTTCTGCCCTCTGTTTTTTACTTGAGATTCCCACTGAAGTAGTAATTACCAAGTGGAAGAATACTAAAAATGTTCGGCCAAATTCTGTTCTAAGTTGCTATCATGTAACTCCCAATGAAGTTAATTACGACTTAGTAAGAACTAGTGCTACAGAGTCTTAAGGGCTTTGGAACTCTGTGATCTGCCATCCAAGACACCAAGCCAACAATCTGCCTTTAAATATCTCATTTTAAGAGGCGAATTGACTCTGTGGAAGGTAAGAAACGGCTATGCCAGTAACTACATATGTAATGGGCTTTAAATAGTAGAATTTAGCATCTTTGAACTTCAAGAAGTTTGGGCTTCTTTCAGTTTCCCTCTTTGAGGGAGAGTCTGTTTTATAGAACCTTTAATTCTCTCTTGCTGTAGAGTCCATTTGTATGAGTTACCTCCTGTCCCATTCTCTGAGCATCCCTTAACTGTAATAATATGTAATTTTTATTTCCATTAATTGTAAAACATTTGGTTAACTCATCACTGCTTAGCTATTATTTCCTGGAGCTAAACATTATCTTCCTTAAATACAGATATTTATATTATGCATAATATAATTCCTGTCATAAGAATTCATTATAACTTTTCAAAATACTTTGGCTCTCATTTAGCATGTGTCTTAGTTTAGCCTTTTATTATTTTTTTAATGGAAAAAAGGGCCCTGCGACCTATTGTATTTGTAGGCTTTTGTCATTGTGCAAATAGGGTAGAGGGGTAGGCCATTGCCCATGGTTCGGTGTGAGCAGAACATACCACACTTTGGACCATCTACTGGATTGTCTCAGGTTAAGATTTATATGAAAGTTGATATGTAAAGATGCCTAGCCTCTGGGATCCTCTAGTTTGTACCTGAGACCCTGGTAGCCCAGAGAGTATCTTGAGGTATGTATAAAGAACCAGGCAGGTCAGGGAAGATGGTAGATAGTGACTAGTTATGTATCCTGTGGGAGCTCACAATTGAGATTGGATTTACATTAAAAGCCTCTTTAGGTTAGAGCCAGGGAAAAATCAACTTATGCTTAGAGTGGTATGGTTTTGATAAGGACTGATTTTAGCCTCCTTCAGGATTATCCACCTTCAAAGCTGTCTTTCTGTATGTTACTACCAGCACTCTCTGGGCAAAAGGGACATTGAGAATTCAGTTTCAAAATTAGAAGCATAGGATATTAGGGCTAGAAGGAACTTCCTTTTTCCTCCCTCTTTGTTCTTTTTCTCCCTTCCTTTCTTCCATCCTCCCTTACTGCCTCCTTTTTCCTTCTCTATTTATTGAACTCCTAGTGTTTGGCAGGCATCGTAATGACCACTGGGTATAAACAAGGAAAGCCACAGTTCCTGTTCAGAAAAAATTCACATTCCAGTTGGGGTGATGTTCAAGAAAAGCAACAATTATAGAGGGTATCTTACATATGGGAGCACTAAGGAAGCGTACCCAGGGTGTGCCACTGAAAAGATTATGTTGTACTGCTTTGTAATTAAACATAAAAATAATGTTAAACTATAAAACCAGTACAATAAAGACCAGCAAAGTTTTGATTTTACCCAGTGTACGTATTTTATTGCTTTCAAAAAAGTCAAATGGTTTCAAATTAATTTTTTTTCTCAGTTTTTTGGTGCCCATCCTACTTAGTGCCATTAGCATATGATGGGCCTATTAGGTCGTTTAGCAATGGAGACTCCTGATCTAGGTTGGGCTTTCATGAAAAGACTCCCAATTGTAGGAGAAACATGAGTTGAATCTTGAAGAACATGGAGTTACATTGTGATGGAGTTGGTGAGGTGCCCTGGCTGGGAGTAGGGGAGAGTTTAGGATTTTGGGGATGGTATGTGTTATGGGTAGGTAAATTCTCTGTGAAAATGCATTGAGAAAAAAAAAAAATGGTGCCCACGGTTTGGTGTGGGTGGAGCATAGAGTAGACATTTGTGGGAATTAAGACCTATTATAACATGTTGGTGAGTTTGGAACAATCTGGAAGAAATGAGAGAACACTGAAGATTTTGACTAAGAGAACACTAGATTCATACTTTAAAATGAAGAACTCATTTGACAGTATTGAGAAGAGCCTTGGAGAAGGGGTTAAGGCTGGTGGTAGAGAGATCAGTTAGGAGGATATTGTAACATTCCTGGCAAATAATGGAAGACCTAAAATGATATTTCAATGGTTGAATCCCCAGGACATATGAAAATTTAAATAATGAGAATGAGAGAGGGGAAAGCTCTCAGAATGACATTCATGTTTCTGGTTTTTTGACTGGATGGGCAGAGATTTCATTTATTAAGATTTTAAAATTAGGAGGACCTTCTGTATAGCACAAGGAACTATGTAAATATCTTGTAATAACCTATAATGGAAAAGAATCTGAAAAAGAATATATATATATATTCAGATATATGTATATGTATACATATATATATAGCTGAATCACTTTGCTATACACATGAACCTAACACAACTTTATAAATCAAATATACTTCAATTTTAAAAAAGATTTAAATATTAGGATTAGAAACATACTGGTAAAGGGAAATGATGTATTCTGTTCTACACACCTTGAACCTGATTTCTTTCTGGGACATTGAGAGGAGAGCTCTGCTGATTTGGCCTAAGAGAAAGACCCCATACTTCAGAGCCAGAAAGTTGGGGCTGAAAGGGCTTATGAAGGCTCCACCTGTGCCATATTAAGGGATTTGGACTTTATTTTTGTCGTTGTTTCATTTATTCATGTTTAACTCAATTTATTCAGAGTTTTCAAATATATGTGGTTTGTGAGTTAGTTAGCGTTGATTACGAAGTACTCTTATCAGACATCAACACTGAGACTTAGCGTTGAGCTGACCCAGCAATTTTTTGTTTCTGTGGCAATGATCCAAGTCCTCTACTCTCAGGTAAATATAGAGAAACCCTGTTGTTGCCCATCACCTACAGCCTGATAGATGGTGGGACCGATAGGGGGGTGGGGTGGGGTCCATCGTGGAAATTGGATCCGTAGCAAATGATTACCTTCTATTCTAATGTAGGTCCAGCTCTGTATAATCTCCACATACTGGTCCTAGATAAATATTTTATTGAAAGAACAGGAGCTTAGGAACAGGCAAACAGACTCATTGTTAGATGAAGGGTGTTTAGTTGGGGTCCATGATCTGCCGGAGCCAGGGAATGGTTAAGAACATGCTCCTTGGGATCAGCTTAGATTTGGAGTCCCAGCTTGAACACACAGCAGCTGTTAAACAAACGAAAAACCAAAACCAAAAAACAAAACTTTGTGCAATTAAATTTCCTTATAAGCAAACAGGGATGAAAGTATCTACCTCATAAGGTTGTTGCTGGGATGAAATGTGATAGAGCATAATACAGTGCTTAACAAAGTGTTTGGTACTTATTAGCATGCAATAAATTTAGTTAGTATTAGTTTTATGGATGGATTTCAGGGAATTTGTGGAAACCTGAAACTGTGTGCACTGTTTTGTGATAACGTGTGGAAGTACTATTTTTTTATGGGGAAGGAATATAGTATGGCTGTCATTGGAGTCTCAAAGAAGTCCATAACTTAACAACAATAATAACCAAGATTAAAAACAAAAAATAAAAACAAAGTAAAGATAAAGAAAGGCCATCCTAGACAAAGTTGTTAAACAGTTGCTTTTTAAAAAAATAGAGTTATATTTTAGGGCAGTTTTAGGTTTACAGCAAAATTGAGTGGGGAGTACAAAGAGTTCCCTTATACTCCTTGTCCCCATACACTTACAGCCAGAATGATACATTTGTTAAAACATTGATACATCGTTATCACCTCAAGTCCATGGTTTACCGTAGGGTTCAGTCTTGGTGTTGCACGTTGGGTTTGGACAAATGTTTAATGACATGTATCCATCATGATGGTGTTAATCAAGAGTAGTTTGACTTCTCTGTGCTCTGCCTACTCATGCTTCTTTCTCCTCTGACCCCTGGCAACCACTGATCTTTTTACCATTTCCACAGTTTTGCCTTTTCCAGAATGTCATATACTTGGAATCACACAGTATGTAACCTTTTCACGTTGACTTATTTCACTTGGTCATATGCACTTAAGGTTCCTCTATGTCTTTCATGATTTAGTAGCTCATTTCTTTTTGGCATTGAATAATACTCTATTATGCAGATGTACCACAGTTTGTCTGTTTACCTACTGAAGGACATCTTGGTTGATTCCAAATCTGGCATTAATGATTAAAGATGTTGTAAACATCTTTGTGTGGGTTTTTGTGTGGATGTAAGTTTTCAGCTCATCTGGGTAAATAGCAAGGAGTGCAGTTCCTGGAACAGTTTTTTCCCCCTAGTGTTTTATAACCCTTTGCAACCATCTTTTCCCAGCAAACCTTCCTGATACCACCCATCTTGCTCAGAGAAGTCTATTTTATTCTATCATCCTTTCATCTTCTCCCTCCTCATCCAGGTGCTAGGGCCATACCACTATCGAAGGCAGCTCATGGTCTCTACTAGTATCCAGTCTCCCTAAGAAGGATTCCACACTGAATACTTTTTATCCTTTTTTTACTCACCCACTGCACTTTCTACCCTGGGTCCTATTCTCTGTCATTCCAGATCTTTGTTAGGGAACTGAGAAATAAATTCCTCCTAATGAGTTGATGGCTGGTATTGTTATTCCCACAAAGTGTGATATTTACATTTTAATAGATCAGACTTTTCAAGGCACCACTTCTAGATGGGGTGGGAATGTTGGAGTGGGTATGTAGGCCACCTGGCCTATCAGCAGTAGAGATGTTTTTGGGTCTGGAGGTCTTTATGGACTGCTGAAATCCCATTTTATGATTGATTGTTTCCTCTGTCTTGATTAAGAACCACACCTGTGAATTTTCATCCTTCTGCAGCTACTAAGACTTTGCTAAACCTCAGGGAAGTAATAAATTTACTTTACCTCAGTTATTCTTTCGGCAAAATGGGAATGACTGTAGACTTGTTGCGTAGGAATTGTATATAGTTTGATTCTTTTACTTTCCCTTTTATTTAAGGCACATGGAAGATGGAAAGTGCTAAGTGCTCTGAATTTTAGTATGAGATTTAAAGTACAAATGTCACTGCATAATGACAGATCAGATTTTTCAAGAATTCCCTGTGGGGACGTTAAACTTCCATTTATACAGTAAAAGTAATATTTATCTTGCCCCTTAATGTTACTTTGTAAAATCTACCTTAAAATAATACAAATCAGCAAAGCTTTCTTCCTTAAGAAGAACGTCTTAAAGGGAGTGAAAACATAGTTGTAACATTACTTTTTGTGTGGCATGTGAAAAGAAAATCCTGGAAACACATGTTTATTTTTTTCAGTTCCTGACCACTGTGTTTGGAAAAACTGCCAAGTGTGACTTAAAACTTGCAAATACAGTAACTTGCTTTGAAATTTGGACCCATAATATCTTGGGTTGTTTTTTGTAGAAGAGGAATTGTTATGTTAACTTTGACTTCTTCTGATCACGTTGCTTCCCAGAAATCAGTTGCATGCAGATTAACAGAACAGATTCCAATGAATGAATACACTAAATATAACTGACAGTATTCAATATACAAATACTGAATGTGGGACATTATCAATTCTCCAAAGAAGTGCTCTTTATGCTTTTATACAGACGCTTAAGAACAGACTTAAAAGGACGTTGAAAACTTGCCAAACTTTCTTTGTGTTTTGAAAGCCCACATCAAGAAGGGATAGTAAATAGTTGTTGAATATAGGAAAAAGGAAGCTATTAGCATTGTTTTCTTTTAAAGATAAAAAGACAGTCCTAAGGAAAAGCTTCATAATCTTTGAAATATGAATATGTTGTTTAATCAGTTTGAAACAAATGACAACTTGAAATTTATGCATCTGTATAAATAGACAAAATAGCTCATTACCTGCTAATTAAAAAAACAAGGTAACTGGCTGTTTTATTGAGGACATATTTCAGGACAACCATTTCTACTTTATGGCATTTGACAAGTCTCAGACAGAGTGAGATAGAAATTAGTTTTGAATTTTCAAAGCTAAAAAAAAAATATATATTTTATAATCTAGCTTTGAAAAAATATAGTGTAAATACATCTAAATACATCTGTCTTTGTTTTTTGAAATACAGTAGCTAAACTTTCTTTTTCAGAGATGCAATATACAAATATATTTATTTGTGTGCATGTGTGTAAATAATATTTAAGAAGTATCTGGGGCTTCAGCAGCAATATTTTTAAAGTATAACTGACATACAATATTATATTAGTTTCAGGTGTACAACATAGTGATTTGACATTTATATACATTATGAAAAGATCACCACAATGTCTACTAACCATCTGTCACGATACAAAGTAAACACAATGTTATTGACTATATTTCCCATTCTGTACATTGCAATCCAATGAACTATTTATTTTATAACTGGAAGATTGCACCTCTTGATTCCTTTCACCTATTTTGCCCAATCCTTAACCTCCTCCTACCCTCTGGCAACCACCAGTCTGTTCTCTGTATCTGTGAGTCTGGTTTTGTTTTGTTTGTTTTGTTTTTTAGATTCTATATATAAGTGAAATCATATGATATTTGACTTTGTCTGACTTATTTCACTCAGCATAATTATCTCAAGGTCCTCTCATGTTGTCACAAATGGCAAGAGTTCATTCTTTTTTTATGACTAACATTCCATTGTATACATGTACCATAATTTCTTTATCCATTCATCCTTCCATGGACACTTAGATTGTTTCCATATCTTGGCTACTGTAAATAATGCTGCAATGAGCCAATATATCTTTTCAAATTAGTGTTTATGTTTTCTTTGGATAAATAAATACACAGAAGTGGAATTTTTGGATCGTATGATAGTTCTAGTTTTAATTTTTTGAGGAACTTCCATACTGTTTTTCACAATGACTGCACCAATTTACATTCCTGTCAACAGTACACAAGTGTTTTGTTTTCTCTACATCTTTGTCAATACTTGTTATGTCTTGCCTTTTTGATAATAGCCATTCTAACAGGTGGGAGGAGAGATCTGTGGTTTTGATTTGCATTTCCCAGAGTGGTAATGCTGAGCACCTTTTCATATGTCTGTTGACCATCTTTATGTCTTCTTTGGAAAAATGTCTATTCAGATCTTCTGCCCATTTTTTTAATCAGACTTTTTTTTTTTTGCTATTGAGCTGTATGAGTTATTTATACATTTTGGATATTAACCCCTTATTGAATATATGATTTGCAAATATTTTCTCTCATTTCAGTAGGTTTCCTTTTTGTTTTGCTGATAGTTTGCTTTGCAGAATCTTTTTAGTTTGATGTAGTCCCACTTGTTTAGTTTTCTTTTGTTGACTTTGCTTTTGGAGTCAAATCCAAAAAATCATCACCAAAACCTATGTCAGAGAGCTTATAACCTATGTATTTTTCTAGAAATTTTATAGTTTCAGTTCTTGCGTTCAAGTCTTTAATCTATATTAAGTTAATTTTTTTTTTTAATTTTTGCATATGGTGTCAGATAGTGGTCCAGTTTGATTCTTTTGCATGTAGCTGTGTAGTTTTCCCAAACTATCTGTTGAAGAAACTGTCTTTCCCCAGTGTATATTCTTATCTCCTTTGTCATAAATTAATTAACTATATATGCATAAGTTTATTTCTGAGCTCTCTATTCTGTTCCATTGATCTCTGTGTCTGTTTTTGTGCCAATGCCATACTGTTTTGATTACTGTAGCTTTGTAATGTTGTTTAAAGTCAGGGCGTATGATACCTTTAGAGTAGCCAGTCTTCAAACTTCTCCTTCTCAGCTCATCATTTTTATCTCATACAAACTGGCCTAGTAAGTACTAACATATTAAAAATTTTTCATTTTATTTGCAGACAAACATGACTGCTGCACATTTTTTACCAGCATGATAATATAAAAATATTTGTAAAATTCTCTATGATTCAACAATGGCATGATATGCTGGATTTCTAAAACCTGAGGGGTTGCTGATTGCTGAGTTTTCTCTGTCTAACAAGAGAAAACTTTAAAAAAATAATACTTTATAGTTTACTAAACATTTACATGTATTATCTTATTCACGCTTAACAACAGCCCATACAGCAGGTATTATTATTATTTTTTAACATCTTTATTGGAGTATAATTGCTTTACCATGGTGTGTTAGTTTCTGCTTTATAACAAAGTGAATCAGCTATATAGATACATATAACCTGATATCTCCTCCCTCTTGCATCTCCCTCCTGCCCTCCCTTACCCGCCCCTCTAGGTGGTCACAAAGCACCGAACTGATCTCCCTGTGCTATGTAGCTGCTTCCTACTAGCTATCTGTTTTACATTTGGTAGTGTATATATGTCCATGCCACTCTCTCACTGCATTCCAGCTTACCCTTCCTCCTCTCCGTGTCCTCAAGTCCATTCCCTATGTCTGTGTCTTTATTCCTGTCCTGCCCCTAGGTTCTTCAGAACCATTTTTAAAAAAAAATTCCATATATGTTAGCATACGGTATTTGTTTTTTTCTTTCTGACTTACTTCACTCTGTGTGACAGACTCTAGGTCCATCCACCTCACTACAAAAAACTGAATTTTGTTTCTTTTTATGGCTAAGTAATATTCCATTGTATGTATGTGCCACATCTTCTTTAGCCATTCATCTGTCAGTGGACACTTAGGTTGCTTCTAAGTTCTGGCTATTGTAAATAGAGCTGCAGTTAAGATTGTGGTACATGACTCTTTTTGAATTATGGTTTTCTCAGGGTATATGCCCAGTAGTGGGAATGCTGGGTCGTATGGTAGTTCTATTTTTAGTTTTTTAAGGAACCTGCATACTGTTCTCCATAGTGGCTGTATCAATTTACATTCCCACCAACAGTTCAAGAGGGTTCCCTTTTCTCCACACCCTCCCCAGCATTTATTGTTTGTAGATTTTTTGATGATGGCCTTTCTGACTGGTGTGAGGTGATACCTCATTGTAGTTTTGATTTGCATTTCTTTAATGATCAGTGATGTTGAGCATCCTTTCATGTGTTTGTTGGCAATCTGTATATCTTCTCTGGAGAAATGTCTATTTAGGTCTTCTGCCCATTTTTGCATTGGGTTGTTTGATTTTTTGATATTGAGCTGTGTGAGCTGCTTGCAAATTTTCGAGATTAACCCTCTGTCAGTTGCTTCATTTGCAACTATTTTCTCCCATTCTGAGAGTTGTCTTTTCGTCTTGTATATAATTTCCTTTTCTGTGCAAAAGCTTTGAAGTTTCATTAGGTCCCATCTGTTTGCTTTTATTTTTATTTCCATTTCTCTAGGAGGTGGGTCAAAAAGGATCTTGCTGTGATTTATGTCATAGAGTGTTCTGCCTATGTTTTCCTCTAAGAGTTTTATAGTGTCTGGCCTTACATTAAGGTCTTTAATCCATTTTGAGTTTATTTTTTGTGTATGGTGTTAGGGAGTATTCTAATTTCTTTCTTTTCCATGTAGCTGTCCAGTTGTCCCAACACCACTTATTGAAGAGGTTGTCTCTTCTCCATTGTATATTCTTGTCTCCTTTATCAGAAAAAGGGTGGCCATATGTATGTCGGTTTATCTCTGGACTTTCTATCCTGTTTCATTGATCTATATTTGTTTATGTGCCAGTACCATACTGTCTTGATTACTGTAGCTTTGTAGTGTAGTCTGAAGTCCGGGAGCCTGATTTCTCCTGCTCTGTTTTTCTTTCTCAAGATTGCTTTGGCTATTTGGGTTCTTTTGTGTTTCCATACAAATTATGAAATTTTTTGTTCTAGTTCTGTGAAAAATGCCAGTGGTAGTTTGATACGGATTGCACTGAATGTGTAGATTGCTCTGGGTAGTAGAGTCATTTTCACAATGTTGATTCTTCCAATCCAAGAACATGGTATATCTGTCCATCTGTTTGTATCATCTTTAATTTCTTTCATCAGTGTCTTACAGTTTTCTGCATGCAGGTCTTTTGTCTCCTTAGGTAGGTTTATTCCTAGGTATTTTATTCTTTTTGTTGCAATGGTAAATGGGAGTGTTTCCTTAATTTCTCTTTCAGATTCTTCATCATTATTGTATAGAAATGCAAGAGATTTCTGTGCATTAATTTTGTATCCTGCTACTTTATCAAATTCATTGATTAGCTCTAGTAGTTTTCTGGTAGTATCTTTAGGATTCTCTATGTATAGTATCATCTCATCTGCAAAGTGACAGCTTTACTTCTTCTTTTCCAATTTGGATTTCTTTTATTTCTTTTTCTTCTCTTATTGCTGTGGCTAAAACTTCCAAAGCTATGTTGAATAATCGTGGTGAGAGTGGACAACCTTGTCTTGTTCCTGGTCTTAGAGGAGATGGTTTCAGTTTTTCACCATTGAGAACAATGCTGGCTGTGGATTTGTCATATATGACCTTTATTATGTTGAGGTAAGTTCTCTGTGTGCCTACTTTCTGCAGGGTTTTTATCAAAAATGGGTGTTGAATTTTGTCAGAAGCTTCTTCTGCATCTATTGAGATGATCATATGGTTTTTCTCTGTCAATTTGTTACTATGGTTTATCACATTGATTGATTTGTGTATATTGAAGAATCCTTGCATTCCTGGGATAAACCCCACTTGATCATGGTGTATCATCCTTTTAATGTGCTGTTAGATTCTGTTTGCTAGTATTTTGTTGAGGATTTTTGCATCTCTGTTCATCAGTGATGTTGGCCTGTAGTTTTCTTTCTTTGTGACATCTTTGTCTTGTTTTGGTATCAGGGTGATTGTGGCCTTGTAGAATGAGTTTGGGAGTGTTCCTCCCTCTATAGCAGGTAGTATTATTCCCTTCTTACAATGAGGAGAAAAGATAGATAGAGAAATTAAGGTTGGAGGTGGAGATTCATTTTCTCTCAATTTTTTCTTTCTCCCCAAGTTCCTGCTGTCTTTTACAAGCTACAAATAAATAAGCAAATAAACTCAGATTTTAAAATTACCACCTGTGTCCTCTCTTGGAAGAATTCAGAATGAGGAGGCTGCGCTGCCTTTATATATTATTGGCACTTAATAATAGAAGAGGGATTTGTCTGATTGCTACTATGACAAGTCCAATCAATACCCACTGGTCCACATATCTCTGGTGGGGTTAGTATGTTAAGCTTTATTTCACACGTGTTATTGAAAATTTTAAATGCATATGGATTACCTAGGCATCTTATGAAAATACTGATTCCAACTCAGTAGGTCTAGAGTGGGGCCCGAGTTTGCATTTCTAAGAAGCTTCCAGGAGCTGATGCTGCTGGTCCATGAATCATATTACTTTGAGTAGTGAGGTCCCTAAACTCCCTTGCCTCCTTTCCCTAGAGCTGCTCCCTGCAGGTATACCATGTTCTCCCCTTTTCCTCTGCATGGGAAAGATTTACAGTTTTTCAGGTCTTCTTCCTGTCATAGGTGAATGAGTTTAATTCAGGGGTTGGTGATAAGGAAGGTGCAGAGTTCCCATTTTTCCTTGGGGAGAAGCAGCATTCTCCAAGCACTCTACTAGGAATAAAGTGAAAGTATTAGAGCTCCTTCTGTCCTATCCTGGTTTTCAATTGGTTCAGAACTGGAAGGAAAGAGGACTTTATCATGATCAGACTCGCAGTATATTTTTCAAGAATCTTTTTTTGTGTCCTCAGTAGTTTATATTCTAGGGGAGAGAAGAAATAGTAAACAAACAAACAAATAAACATGTATGGTAGATTATATGAGGGTTTCAATTTCTTTGGTGGCGTGGTCAGGCAAAGTGTAACTGAACAGGGGACAGCTGAAGATTAAGTAAGATGATGAGAGTGAAAGAGTCTAGTTTAGTGCCTGATTAAGAGACGGTGCTGAAAAATGTTCCTTTCCCTTCCCTCTGCACACCTGCACATATTTGTCCCTTGTGTTCAAGGCTGGGAAGAGTGTTTCTCTGTTTATAGGAGGCCACACGTGCCATGTCTCCTAAGTTATACCTGGGAAGTCTAATGGCAGTTGGAAAATCTTTAATTGGGACTTCACCAGGTCCCTTGGCCTTTTAGCTCCTGTATGACACAGGACCTTTCCATAGAAGTCTGTCATCAGTGACTGATGACTGTCCCCCTAAGGAAATTCAATCATTCCACCAAATAATGAAAGGGGAAATATCGATACATGAAGGTGTACTGTTAAACAAATCAGGAAAAGGCTTCTAGTTCCTTGAGTAATCGCTATTCTCCTGAGCTTCTTAGGCTCTCCAAGTTGAGAGAATGAGTTCTAGAGATTCATGGATGAGTAATTTGTTGGAGTGCATTGCACAGTGCCTGGCATATAGGATAATATTTTTCAATAAATAAGAGTGGACGATTGCATGCGAAGTAGACATTAACTGATGAGCCAGGCATGTAAGCTCCCTTTCTGATCCTGGGCCAGTCTGTCTAAGGACACTCTTAGGAAACATGGTGGTGGTGGTGGCAGCAGGCAATATGTTTCTGGTCTAAATGAGTGACATGCAGTTGTTGTTATGATCATCACTTCTCAGTATCAGCTTACTATCAGTATGCATAACTTGGTCTTCAGGGCAGACTCTGTTCCAGTTTTCTGTGATTGTATAGTAAATTAGACTTGCCACACTTCACATGGGAGTTTCACAGAAGTCATCAACTAGTCACCAAAGAACTTATTCTGAAAACCACTGTAATTGCTATTTGTTTTAGGATTGACTCTTAGCTATTTGAATATGTCTTTCATTTTGTTTTCTTTATAAATGTATTACACATATTGCTGGGTCAACGTTAAAATCATCTACAACAAACTGAGCTAATTTGGCATGCTCACACACAATGTTTTAAAATGGATGAGCTCTGAATTTCTAGTTCCAGATTTGAGATGGTCAACTGAAATTATGTTGACTCCCTCTTTGGCTTCTTCATCTATAAACCAGGCATAGTGTTTTATTCCTACAGAGGAGGCTGCGACCATCAATTACGTATTTGTTGTAAAGGGCTTTGATAGCTTGAAAGAATGACCTTTTATAAGACAGGATACATTGTATTTATCCTTACAGTATTTTCTTGGTTCTAATTATAACTCATTTTTTTCCACCATAGAAGGAGAACGGAAAAGGGAAAATGTGAGTACAGAGAAAGTGGCACTGATTTCCATCACAAAAAGAGATTCTACAAAGCTCTGGAGAAAAGTCACACCACAGCATAGGCTGATCCTGGGTGAGTCTGGTGTCAAATTTAAATATTGCCTTGAAGTAAGAGAGCAGGGACTTTTTCAGAGCAACTACTTCAGACTAAAAAAAAAAAAAAAAAATCAATAGTTGGTATGTGTTATTTTATATTTGTAAACTTAAAAATTCATAGGATGTCACAATTAGAGGAGGCTTTATAGATCTACTTTAACTTAATCTTTTCATAGATAAGGAAATAGAGATTCAAAAAATATTCATAAACTTTCCCTAAGCTACCCAGTGAATTGTTCTCCTGATCTCAGTTCAATGGTCTTTAGTTTGCATATGACTGGGTTGTAGGATACTATAAGCATTATTTTTCAAAAAACTTAATAATATTGAGATGAATCCAAGTAAACCAAGCTGAGACTTTGCAATCTATTTCCCTGTGGCCTGTGAAAATGACTTTGATCTAAGCTTCTCTAAGTGAATTTCTGTCTGCGTTATCAGTGCTTAGGGCCCCTGTATCTTAGTGTTCTGGGGTTTCAGAAGTGGACTCTGGTTAACTTAAAAACAAATAAAGAAAAATAGATA
Source organism: Aethalodelphis obliquidens (assembly GCF_003676395.1). Lineage (NCBI taxonomy): Eukaryota > Metazoa > Chordata > Mammalia > Artiodactyla > Delphinidae > Aethalodelphis > Aethalodelphis obliquidens. Next base: position 84,972,123 of record NW_020837946.1, on the reverse strand, counting down.
GTAAATAAAGTAAGGATGTTATTGGAAAGATAACACAGAAGAAAAGAAGAGGCTGAAGAATCAGGGCTCAGAAAGCTCTGGACAAGCATAGCTGCAGGGATTCAAGTAGTAGCACCTAATGGAGAGTCTGCTTACTGCCCCAGGGGTAGGCAGAGAAGCTCCAATTGCTCCTACATCTTGTCATCCCAGGAAAGCTTCATATCTCAGAGTCAGAGGATCTGACTAGTCTAGCTGAGGTAGTGTGCCTGCCCCATGACTTGGCATGAGGTGGGTTGGTAGGGACTGAGTGGGACATTTTGATGGACGGATTGCCAAGACCTGATGCATAGGAAAAGGGAAGCTCCCAAAAGGGAAACAAAAATGAGCTATTGTTACCAAAAGAGGGAGGCATGGATTCAGGGCAAGAGAAACATGCATATGTGCTGGAATCCATTTCATTACCATAGATAGGAAAGAATGCTGTGTGTACAAATTTTTACTTTGTAAAATGACTTAAAAATATTTCAGATGTTGGCATTCAGTCTTCTTTTTTTAATTTTAATTTTATTTTTGGCTGTGTTGGGTCTTCATTGCTGCGCGCGGGCTTTCTCCAGTTGTAGCGAGTGGGGGCTACTCTTTGTTGCGGTGCTCAGGCTTTTCATTGTGGTGGCTTCTCTTGTTGTGGAGCACGGGCTCTAGGCGCACGGGCTTCAATAGTTTGGTACGTGGGCTCAGTAGTTGTGGCTCGTGGGCTGTAGAGCACAGGCTCAGTAGTTGTAGCACATTAGCTTAGTTGCTCCACGGCATGTGGGATCTTTCCGGACCAGGGCTCGAACCCATGTCCCCTGCATTGGCAGGTGGATTCTTAACCACTGCGCGACCAGGGAAGTCCTGGCATTCAGTCTTAGTTGATACTTTTTACTTGTTCGTTTCTCTAATTCCAATTATATTTAGACTTTCATATCCCATTCAAGAACTAGAGAAAACATGATAACTATAATAAGGATTTTATTTAGTTTGGTTATAAGTATTCATTCACTTGGTCAGTTCATTTATTCAGTACATATTTATAATACACTTTGAAAATACAGGATTTAATTTTTGTCGCTGAATTGGCAAGAGGCATAAGCAGAGATTTTCTTTTTATTAAAATAAATTACACAACAGACTGAACTAGTGGCTTTCAAGCAGTGCTCTAGAGTGGCTACAAGTCCCTGGTGACCTTTGTCGGATGGTGGGTAGAGAGCCAACTGGTTGGACTTCAGTTCCTCTGTGCCTTCACCTCTCCCCATCTGCTCTTGCCTGTTTCTCTCCCAGTCCTCTCCACTTACTTCAACCAGAAGAGTTTCAATGTTGTTTGTTGGGCATCTGAACGAGGTTTTCTTTAATGAAGAAAAAAGTTTGAAAATTAGTAAATAATGTTACCATATTAACTGTTAGCATACTTATTATATTTATTTAACAAGTAACTTCCTAGTCTTAACCCTTCCTAGGGAATACATCTATCTAGTCATGAAGAGCTCATAAATTTTTTGAACCTATCTGGAATTAAAGAATAGAGAATGTTTACTGTGGAGGAGGCTCTCTACTACACTCTTTGGGGGAATAATAAGATAGATAAAAGACAGCTTCTGGGCTTCCCTGGTGGCGCAGTGGTTGAGAGTCCTCCTGCTGATGCAGGGGACACGGGTTCGTGCCCCGGTCTGGGAAGATCCCACATGCCGCTGAGCGGCTGGGCCCGTGAGCTATGGCCACTGAGCCTGCGCGTCCGGAGCCTGTGCTCCGCAATGGGAGAGGCCACAGCAGTGAGAGGCCCGCGTACTGAAAAAAAAATAAAAAAAATAAAAGACAACTTCTTAGCTTAAGTTAGTTGGGAAGACTAAGCAAACATATAAAATAATAAAAGGCCAACAGAAGAACTGTTTCAGTAGGTAGATTCAATACCCATAAACTAGATCACATCATCTCCATCTAGAGGGAGTTACGGGGGAGAAGGCCTTCTCGATGATGGTATATTCAGTTTCGGTTTAAAGTTCTATGAGTCTAGGGATTTAAAAAATATATCAGAACGTACATTTTTCTTATGGACGATTTCTGCATCTCCAAGTTATCCAAATTCCTAAGTACCATTTGGATTTTGGGGCAAATATGAAAACAATATTTAAACTAGTCTCATATTACTTCTCTTTCTTTAATCTGATGTTTCTAGGTCTGAAATGAAAAGCAAAATCACAATTTTATTTTTGTATATGGAGGGTGAAATGTTTTTATTTGGATTGTTAAGAAGAAACAACGTTAAATTAATAAAAATCAAAATTGCACAGATAATTAGAGTTTTTGTAGCTACAAATTTTACTTTGAATTTGATCTCTGTCACTGCCTGCTGGGTGAAGTCTGACTCTATGGTTTTCCATTATGTCTGTGTTTGAAGGCTTGGTTCTGTCCTTCCTTTATTTAGTATATTCCTAAAGCCATTTTCCAGTGAAATCCTACCCAGTGAATTGACTCACATCAGAAGAATTCTAGAAATAAGAACAATCACGCCCTTTCTGTCATTGATGTAATGGTGTTTTTCAGCTTTAATAGTCATGAGCGATATTTTGGCAAGCAACTGAAATAACCCCAGTTATCTGATTGTGTTATTGACCACTACCTTCCAAGGGTTACCTCAGGGGAAGGGACATTATTTTAGGAACATTCTTTATTTTTTAACTTGAGGATGTTATCTGTTAACAAAATACTAGATTAAAAGTCATGAGAACTTTTTCTTTTTTAGAGTGTATCTAAAGAATACTACAACACATATTTAACACACCAAGTTCTAAACATATGGATCTCTTAAAACAGACTGGTATAAACATTTTGATAATTCCTGGAGCTTGTCCTTTTAAGATACTTTTAAATTGTGGGATTATTAAAATGTTTACCATCTAAAGTGGCAGCACTGTCTTTAAGATTTAAGTTTATAATTCTATATGTGAATTTTTTCTAGAAATTATTCTTCCCTAAAAATTGAGCTAAAATACTTAATTTTGTTTTCTTTGCTTCATATTAAATATAGTTTGTAAAGCTCTCCCTCTCTTTATTTTGCATATTTTGGAGTTCTCTCTAGGAACTCTTTTTTAATCTAGAATTTTCTTCTAGGAAGTATGAAACGGCAAGTATCTTAGGTTATGAGGTAGTTCTGCACATTTTGCTTAGTTTCTCTCCTCAGGTAAAAACCGTCTTTCTATTGATCTGGCAGTTTGATAAGCTTACCATTTGGCTGGGCCTGAGGTAGGTTTGTGCAAAAGCAGATTGTTGTAGTTAAAATAATCAGTGTACCCCTGTTCTACCTGGATGTCTGGGAGAAGTGCCAAGAGAGTTCCCAATATTTCATTCAGAGGCAGAGTCTATGAAACTGTCAGTATTTTTTGAAGGCCAGTTTGACTGTGCCACGTTTCTAATACTTTCTTCATTTATCAGGAAATCAACTCTAGTCTTCTGACTTCATATTTTGTTCTAGTTTTAATGTCTTTTCTAGAAGGGTTTTTTTCTCTAGGGAACGAGGCTTTATATTGTAATTAAGGTTTAATTACAATTGATTAAAACTGTAAATATCCCCATATTTGGTCAGTGTCTAAGCCAAAGTATTGTATATATTTTATCAGCAATAAGAAAATGAAATATTTATCCTCAAGGGAGGCAGTGAAGATGTGATCAAGAGTTAAAAGATAGTAATCGTCTGAATAGTAATTACCATCAGGAATGCTAAACTACCTGAAAGTAATCCTTTGTCTCAACCAAAAGTAAACTACAAGCTCACTCTCGGTGGATCATAGTCAACTGTTAATGGAGCAGAGGGTTTAAAAGCAGAAGCTCCGGAGGTAGAAGATTCTGAATCAAATCTCACACTGCCCCTGACGTGCCCTGTGATACTGAAACAGTTATTTCATCTTTTAAAAACTTCAGTTTTCTCATCTATAACATATTATAATGATACCTACTTCACAGAGGGAGTAAAATGTTCAGCACAGTATCTGATTCAAATCAGAGTTCATTAAATGCCAGCTCTTACTATGATTACATTCAGCTTATTTTGCATCATTATCTAAATGTATTTCACTGTCACAGAATCTTTTGTCACAAAAATGTTCTCTTTGTCAACACCAGTTACGAACATGGTGGCCAGTGCCAACTGAATATTTTGATATATTAGGAGTTACCTGTAAAATCACTTCTAATTCCACAGTCAGAAGTTGCTATGATCTGAATGTTTGTGTTCTCCCTCAACTTTATACATTGAAATTTTAAGGCCCAATGTGATGGTATTGAAGGAGGTGGGGCCTTTGGCAGGTGATTAGAGCATGAGGGCAGAGCTCATACAAGTGGAATTAATGCTTTCATAAAAGAGGCCCCACAGAGCTCCCTAGTCCCTTCTGCCCTAGGAGGATACAATGAGAAGTCTATGACCTGGAAGAGGTCCCTCAGCCTCCCATCCTGTCACCCTGATCTAAGACTTCCAGCCTTCAGAACTGTGAAATATAAATTTCAGTTGTTTATAAGCCACCCAGTCTATGATATTTTGTTATAGCAGCTCAAATGTACTAAGACAGAAGTAATCACCATTAACATACTTGCAAATTTCATTACCATTTTTTGGTGGCTATATTATGTATGTATTGTTTGAAAAGTGGGCCTTATAATGTGTACCTAGCTTTTAGTGTTCAGCATTGTGTTGTGAGAATGGTTTTCCTTAGATAGTCTTCAAAAATCACAATTTCAAGTGACTATATAATATTCTATTATATAGGATAATAAGAATGTAACTTCTTTCAATATTCCTCCATGGTTGAATATTTAGGTTATTTGCAATTTTTGTTCATTATAAATAACTTTTCCATAAACATCCTTCTATATACATATTTAAAAGTGTAATAAATGCATTCAAATATATGAATATTTTAAAGGAATTTTAGATATTCTAAATGCTTTCCTGAAAATTTGTAGCAATTTACCTACTGTCAGTATTGCTTCATAAATTTGTGAACCTCAAATCAAGACTTCCTTTTTCATTTTGACCTGTTACCCCTATGTAATAAATGGGCACATTTTCACTAATTTCCCCCGTAGTCAACATACATACATAATCTGTCTTGGCTCTTTATGACATTTAACTGCATACCTTGAATCACATTAAAGTTTCAGTAGTCATAATTCATTTCTGAAGGGCTTTTAAGTGGCAACAGAAAAAGAAAGGGCTTAAAAAGAATTATGTTATTGGATATAAGAACTCTATGGATTTAAAAACGGCTAGTCATACAAAGAATAGAGAAGCCAGGCTAAGGTATTTGTATTTTCTGCCCTCATCTCAAAGGTGAAAGACAACCAGCAGGAGAGACTGGGTCGTTGGTATTTATCCAACTACTTGGTCCTTCATGTGGGGTATGTCTTCTCTGCATCATTATTCACAATTATCTTTTCAGGCGAAGTACGTTTACTGGATGTCAGGTTTAATGCACATGCGGCCAGTGGAATTTATGTGAGAGGAGCACATCACACATGTGGCCTGAGTCTAGGATTCAGTCACTCATTCTTTAAATATTTATTGAGGACCAACTGGGTGCTAGGCCCCATTATAAGCACATCAGTGAGACAAAGAGATGAAAACCCTTACCCTCTTGGAACTTATATTTTGGTAGGGAAAGAGAATAATAACACAAGAAATCCATTTTATAGTACATTTGGAAGTAATTAGTGCAACAGAGTGAAATAAGGCAGGAAAGTGGATAAGCTGGGATGGCAATGGAGGTAAACAATTTTTAATGAGTAGTTAGGAAAGGCCTCCCTGACAAGATGACTTTTGAGCCAAACTTGAAGAGGGTGCAGATGCCTGAGGCAAGTATGTTCCAGTGTGTCTGCCCCTGGGGATTCAGGCATGTCTGGTCCATTGGGAGACTGGCTCCACAAAAGTCTTTGTGAAGAGGGTTCAAGAAATCTGAGAGAGAACAGATCCTAACTGAAGAAATCTCTATGCATTATGAGCTTGATCCATGAGTGACTGAAGATGAGAAGAAAGATTGTATGCGGTGGTTCATATTTAAATCGGGTCTGGACATGTCTAGAAAGAATTTTGCTGCCCAAGCAACATTGAGTTATCATGGAGTATATCACAATAGGAGAGACTCCATCTCCCCTTCACCACAGACATCAGAGCAGAAAGGATTATACTGCTTAGGGTGCAAGACGAGAAGTAGCAGTGGCCATCATGCTACGAGATCCCCTCAGGGAACTTGGCCCCTAGCACTTGAACTGTCCATACTGGTAGGCTTGTTGTGTCTCTTGGGACAAAGATCACCACCTGTAAAGAACTACTGTTTTGCACCAGGAGAGTTGGTGGAGCTAAGTGGTCAGAGGGGCAAGAATCTTAAGTTAGAGACAGAACATAGTTGAACATGGTAGACGTTGAAGGATTGGAGCACATGGGAGACATCCCTTGGGAATTCCCAGAAATATGTGTGTGTTCTTGTGGTCGGGGGTGCTTTATAGGAGGTCGAGGTCTGTCAGAGTAACTTATGTATGAAATTTATTTTAACCTAATTGTCCATTCAGGCAAACATTGGATAATTTCTTGACATTGTTTCAGTACCGAACAAAAGTTTTGGCATAAATACTTTCTATTAATTTTTTCACTCTTTAGCCCAACAATATTGAAGACCAGCTTATCAAGTTAGCAACAGTACTAATTTCTAGCAGGGAAGTGTGACCAACACCACCAATCTGAATTTAGCAGACTCACCTAGAAAAACTGAGTGTGGATGACCACCACTCTTATACACTGTTGTTTTTACCTGGTCATTTCAAGGCCAGGCCAGCAAGAGAGACTTAGGTCAGAGACAAAGGATTTTATTATTCACAACTCAGCAAGCAGCATATTTGGTGCCCTAAAGCCCCCTTTCTTACTGAGTAACATAAGAGAGTGTGGTGATAGCTGCATTTGCAGTTCAGTTGTAAAAGGATAGAAATCTTTAGGGAATTCTTAGGGATTCTGAGCACCTAGGGAACCTGAAAGTTTCACACTGGGCAACCAGCTTGCTGGCCCACTGCTTTAAGAGGGAGAGTGTATCTCTAGCTTCCATGTTGTTCACTATACAGATGTCCTTGCACAGATGGTCTGAAACAAAAGAATTGCTTCTGCTTGCCAGAAATGCATAAAATGAGAGACCTATAGAGAACTGTCTCCAACAACAACCACCACTGGTTTTAAGGAAATAACCCAAGAAGTGAACAACAAACGTAACACCTTCTGCTTTTTGAGACTACATCTTGCCTGGAAGAAACTCTGCCACAAGCAATACATTCTCAAATTGCCATGACCTTTGGACTGTTAGCCACATCTTTTGGGGCAGTGTGGCCTTTTCTTTTGTGCTATTGAGGGACAGCCCCTGTGGCATGTATCTCTAGCGTTCTTCAGCCACTGTTACTGTAGGTGAATGCCTTGTAAAGAGTGGCCCTCGCTCGTTATTTTCTTTCATATACTTCATCTCCTGTTCTGCAAGACCAATTGCACTTGGTCACAAATGGGTAGATCTAGCCATCTGGTTACCTAATGTCCTGGGGTAGAATCTGAGATGAAGAAGAGATTGTTGGAAAGGAAGTCTGACGCAGCGGCCAAATCATAAACTGTAACTCCATTAAGTCCTATTTTCATATTGAATAGGCAATGAAATTGTATTACCTGTCTCTACAATGGAAAGAAAAATCAATATGTGCTGTTTCTTCATGTAATAAATGTCCTTCTCTCTCCTCCCTGCTGTTGCCATCCCCAACATTTTACGTTAGCATAAGAAACATTGCAAAGTGTGGATGGGCCTGGATCTTCAGAAGGTGATTTCTCATGCCAGTTAACAAATATAGTGTTTAAAACAGCATTTGTCGTTTAGCATTATGGCTAAAAAGAGTACATAATCAGGATAGAATAAAGCAACATTACATTACTGAACAAGAATTTCTCTGACCACTTCCTAGGATGTCTGGGAATTGTAGTCAAGTGTATGTCGTATAATAGAAAAAGTGCTAGACCTGGAGTTCTTGAAAATTAGCTTTGTGGTCTTGATTAAGCCACTTAATGTCTCTGACTCTCAGATGTTGATATTTCAAATGGGGAGAATAATCTTTGGTCTGTTGTCCTCACAGATTCATAATGTTTATTAAAATCAACAATGTACTATATGCATATGAAGGTGCTTTGGTAATCAAGCCTGATCTAATTGTAAAATGGTATGGCAATATTTAAAGTAAAGTAGAACTTTTTTCATAATACATTGAGGAACAGGATTAATATTACCTTGAGTTTCAATTTTTTGCAACATAGGGAGTATAATACTGTTGATAAAATGGCAAAATCTCTGCAAGAATCAATGAAATTCTAGAATATATCCGGGCAATCTAAGCAACAACTTTCCAACATTGTTCTCACTTTTCACTAACACATTTTTCTTAGTTGCACAATCTCCAAATACAACCAAGCGGTAACCAAGTAGTTATTCAAATTTCCTGGAATGCCCTCTACACTCTCTTCGTCTTGACCTTCTCTGATAATATCACCCTCAGTTTATGACTTTAATAACATAACATCACATCATAATCCTAATGTTTTCTCTTTTCAACAACTGGGAAATTTTAATAGAAATCAACAAACATACTTGGGGTGGGTAGTAGAAAAAAGGGCTTTGTCTCTACGTGTGACTGGAGCAATTCATGGAAACTGACCTACAAAGCAACCTACAGTATCTGCTTTTGTTATAAATTTCAAAATAAAACGTGGGTCCACAGTGATTCCATAGATTTTAGCCACCAATGCTGGGAACGAATTCACTCACCACTAACTCACTTATCACTAACTTATGTAAGTTCTCATCTTGAAACTTGTCATGGTTGAGACAGAAATATTTCTAGGATCAAAACTGAAAGCAGGTAGATGCCGTGGTTATGTAGCTAAGAATATTAAATCTGTCTGAATTGAATACACGTTGAGGTTACTGAGATTTGGTTCATTGAACTGGGTGAAATACATATCATAGTTCAGATGTGACTGCATACTTGGAATTTCTTTTAGCAACTGAATAGGTGCCATGTATGTGTGTACATGTGTGTGTGTGTTTGTGGTAGAGCTACTCAGCATGGTTAGTGTAAGACTCATGTGTCAGTTCTTTCCTTGAATACCAAGAACCGATGGTCTAACTGGAGTGGTATCAGATAAATTGGAGGCAACAAAGGAGAATGATATGGAAGGTAAAAGAAAGCTGAGTGGAGGATTAGGTTGAGTCCTGTTTCCTGGATAAACTTAGGTTAGTCAAAAGCATTCCAGAATATCTGTTTGCTAATACCCAACTTGGGCAGGTCTGAGTCATTCTTTTAAACATTATTTAATGCCAAGACTAACTATTCTTGAGGTCACCAACTTTCCTGAGCAATGGAAACCCATGACGGTATATGTGAATGGTTTAAATTGGTGGTTCTCAAATTCTGGCTTGTGTCAGAATCATCTGGAGAATCGTTAAAGCACAAATTCTAAGATTTTCGTTCAGAAGTTCGGGGGCAGAGCCTGAGAATTTGCATTTTTAACACGTTCCCAGGTAATGCAGATACTGCTGGCTGGGGCAAACATACTTTGCTTGACCCACTGCAGCCACCCTGTTTCCATGCATGTGCTTTGTAATTGTCCAGTCAAATGACATATTCAAATCACTATGAGTGAGCTCCCTCCTCACCCCTCCCCTCCCCCTCCCAAATAATAAATGTGTGTGCAGTCATGTAGAGCTCTTGAAAGTGATCAGTGGAGAATCATGGAAATTAAGTCCATGCCCAGAGGGGCTACTCCTTATTTGATAAATTAGCTGGTTTATTTTAGAACAAGTCGCATTCTAGGGCCTGTGGCAGAGACTGTGAACCACAAGGTCCTTTAATGAGAAAAATGATGATAACTCACCACCAGATGCTTATCTTCACTTTTCAGTATATTATGTGGAATAAGGTGGACTCAGAGAAGGAGTTACGGAGGATCCTGAGCTCAGAGTGGAAGGCCCCGATGCCACGCAGTGCATATTCCTTCTCATTCTGCAGCACACTCCAGAACTTCTCATTCAATAATTTACTCATCCACTTACATATCAAGCAGTTATTGAGTACCTACTATTGATACATGCCAGGAATTGGCCCAGATGCAGATAGTTCCTGCTTTTGTGGGACTAACCTCTTAGTGTGGGTGGGAGGAAGAGGGGGGGAAGGGGGGGGAGAGAGAGAGAGGGGGAGGGGGAGGGGGGGGGGGGAGAGAGAGAGAGGAGGGGGGCAGGAAGAGAGACAGAACATGGGCAAATAAAGAATAATTCAGAAAAATATCACATAGCAGTAAGTAAAACACAGAGAAATAAAACTGATTTGTTATTAAGTGATGGGTTACAGAGTGGCTATTTTGGATTGGATGGTTATGAAGGTCATTCTGAGATGACATTTAAGCTGTGAGTTGAATGACAAGAAAAAGCCAGGTATGTGAAAGATCAAGGGCTGAGAGTCTTCCAAGCAAGGGAGCAGCTAGTGCAAAAGTCTCAAGGTGGGAGTGAGCTTGGCAAGTTTAAGGAATGGAAGATCAGTGTGGCTGGAGCATCATGGACCAGAGAGTGAGAGATACCAAATGATGTTAAAGGACAGGCAGGGGCTATTTGAGAGTCATTGATGTGATTTAGTCATAGGTGTGATGGAAAAAGACATTGGCTATTGGTAATATTGTGTGATGGTATAAGGATGCAGTGGACAGAACATCCTACAGGACAGGGGAAAAGCAGAAGCAGGAGACTAGTTGGGAATCCATGATAGTACTATAGGGGAAAGATGATGGTGGCGCTGACCAGGTGTTGGGGGTTGGTAAGTCATCAGATTCTGAAGAAATGTGGTCAGTTAAGTGTTGCTGACTTTTTGAATATGTGTGTGGGGATGCATTAGGGAAACGAGAACTATCTCCAAGGTCCTTGCTATTCAATAACATGATTCGAGGACTAGCAGCATCACATCATTTGGAGCTTGTTATAAATGCAGAATCATAGGCTATGACTCAGACCTGCTGAATTAGAAGACCCCTCAGGTGACTCATATACACATTAAAGCTTGAGAAGCCTTGTGTTAGATTATTGTCTTGATCTCCAGGGAGAATAGTGCTATTTACTGAGATGGAGAGCCCTGAGGCAGGAGTCAGTTGGGGTGAGGGAAGGGAATCAAAATTTCTCTTTTATGTGTGTGAATTTTGAAACATTTATATGACATGCAAGTGGAGACCTCAAGTAACAGTTGGTTACATGTGTCTGGATTTCTTTGGGATGGTCAGGGCTAGAGATAAGGATGTGGGATATGCTAGTATTTGCATGGTACTCACTATCCAATGAATGAATAGATGAGCTAACTAGTGAGAAGGTGTAGACAGAGGAGAAATCCAGGAATGAGCTGGGCACTCTAAAGTTTAGAAATCTATTAAGAGGAAGAGTTAGTAACGGAGACTGAACAGAGGAAAGCCTTGGGAGTATGATGTCATGGAAGCCCGGAGAAGAAAATATTTCAAGAAAAAGAGAGCAGTCAACTGCACTGAATGGTGCTGAGAGGCTGAGTAAGAGAACAAGGAAATAAGCACTGGGTTTGGCAACATGGATGTCAGTGATGACTGGCCAAAGCAGTGTTAAAATGGTGGGAATGGATATCTTTTGAAGTACACAGAGGAGAGAATTTGAGATAAGTGAGTAGAGACAGTGCTTACAGATGACTATTTAAAGTATCTGGGAAGTAATACAGTTTTGTTTACTTCATTGGTGCTCTGAAACCAGTGATCACTCTTGGTATCTCCTGCCATAGCTGAACTCCTAACGTGTCCTTCCAGATATGTAGAGTAGAAAGTATAAAAAATCCTGGTCATTGCCTTCAAGCAACTCATAATCTAGTGAGAGATAGATGCACACAAGTAAATCAATGCTCTGATAACTTTATATTAGAATTATTAAGATTTATGGGCTGGGAAGAGAGTTAATATTTTTGCTTGCATTCTGCTAGGCACATTGCAGATACTATCTTATTAAATCCTCACTATATTCCTTTGAGGTTATCCCAATTTTACTGATGGGGAGATAAAAATTCAAAGAGGCTAGGGACTTGTTTTTGTGTAACTAGTCAATGGTGAGGCTAAAATTTGAAACTCAGGTCTGCTGACCCCAGGGCTATAATATTTGCAACGACATGTTACTTTTCACACTGGAAAAAGAGAAGAAATAAAAATTATGCTTAGCAAAACTGTGAGTGGTCTTTTACAAATTGGAATACAAGGATTCCTTACTGTATTAATACAGTAGAGTTGCAACTTACGCAGTGTTTAGGGGTAAAATTCCAAATGGTGGAAATTATCCTAAAAATATTTCCTTATATCACTCACATGTGCCTGGGAAATGCTCACATTATGAGAGCCATATAGGAATTGAGGTCAGCTGAAGAAATGTCCGACGTTTCCCTTCTCATTCAGGGAAATACAATCATTGAGGAGACTCGCCTGTAATACTATTATTATTATTGGCTGTGTACATATGGCTTCATTAACATTAGTTAAATTCACATATTAGGCAAATCTAATGAGTTAGTATTAACTGAAAACTTACATGTATGGTCAGTGTACTAGAAACGTTTCATGCATTTTCTTTCTTTAAAATTTAATTTAATTTTTAAAATTTTTATTGTATAGTTGAGTTACAATGTTGTGTTACTTCCTGCTGTATAGCAAAGTGAATCCATTATACATATACATATATCCACTCTTTTCTAGATTCTTTTCCCATATAGGCCATTACAGAGTATTGAGTAGAGTTCCCTGTGCTATACAATAGGTCCTTATTACTTACCTATTTTATATATGGTAGGGTGTATATGTCGATCCCAATCTCCCATTTATCCCTCCCCCCACATCCCCCCTGGTAACCATAAGATTGTTTTCTACATTTTTAACTCTATTTCTGTTCTGTAAATAAGTTCATTTGTACCACTTTTTAAGATTCCACATATAAGTGATATCATGCAATATTTGTCCTTCTCTGTCTGACTTACTACATTCAGTATGACAATCTCTACGTCCATCCATATTGCTGCACATGGTATTATTTTGTTCTTTTTTATGGCTGAGTAATATTCCATTGTGTTTATGTACCACATCTTCTTTATCCATTCCTTTGTTGATGGACACATTTAGGTTGCTTCTATGTCCTGGCTGTTGTAAATAATGCTGCAGTGAACATTGGGGTGCATGTATCTTTTCAAGTTATGGTTTTCTCCAGGTATATGCTCAGGAGTGGGATTGCTCTATTGTTAGTTTTTTGAGGAACCTCCATACTGTTCTCCATAGTGGCTGTACCAATTTACATTCCCACCAACAGTACAAGAGGGTTCCCTTTTCTCCATGCCCTCTCCAGCACTTATTGTTTGTAGATTTTTTTTTTTTTTTGCGGTACGTGGGCCTCTCACCGTTGTGGCCTCTCCCGTTGTGGAGCACAGGCTGCAGACGCGCAGGCTCAGCGGCCATGGCTCATGGGCCTAGCCGCTCTGCGGCATGTGGGATCTTCCCGGACCGGGGCACGAACCCGTGTCCCCTGCATCGGCAGGCAGACTTTCAACCACTGCGCCACCAGGGAAGCCCTATTGTTTGTAGATTTTTTTGATGATTGCCATTCTGACTGTTGTGAGTTGATACCTCATTGTAGTTTTGATTTGTATTGCTCTAATAATTAGTGACGTTGAACATCTTTTCATGTGCTTTTTGGCCATCTCTTTGTCTTCTTTGTAGAAATGTCTGCTTAGGTCTTTTGCCCATTTTTTATTGGGTTGTTTGTTTTTCTGTTACCAAGCTGCATGAGCTGTTTGTATATTTTGGAGATTAATCCCTTGTCAGATGCTTCATTTGCAAATATTTTCTCCCCTTCTGTGGGTCATGCATTTTCTTTTCTATTTCTTTTTTTTTTTTTAACATCTTTATTGGAGGATAATTGCTTTACAATGGTGTGTTAGTTTCTGCTGTATAACAAAGTGAATCAGCTATACATATACATATGTTCCCATATCCCCTTTCTCTTGCATCTCCCTCCCACCCTCCCTATCCCACCCCTCTAGGTGGTCACAAAGCACCGAGCTGATCTCCCTGTGCTATGTGGCTGCTTCCCACTAGCTATCTGTTTTACATTTGGTAGTGTATCTATGTCCAGGTCATGCATTTTCTTATTCAGATTTTAATCCACACACTAACCCTGTGAGGTAGGTATTTTTATCTCTTTTTTTGCCGATGGGAAGACTGACTTTCCTAAGATCACAGAGCTAGCAAGTTGGAGAATTGCTTTCCTAACTCCAAATGACTCCAGCATGAGTGTGCTTTCCCCTCTGCACATGGTCTTCCTGGCTTGCAGTCTTCTGTATCAGCCAAACAGATCCTTACAGTTAGTTAACTCACAGGGCCCCTTAACCATGTGACCTGCTCATTCCTCCCCAGCAGTAGCTTCCCCCTTTATCTCCACCACCTACTTTCACTCCTTTCTTAGTGAAGGCTCCCTTTCCTTCTTAAGCCACTGCTGAAGCTCATTAGTATCTATGGATCAGCTAGGGAATTTGTATTACAGAGTCTGTAAGGAGGAAACAAACTCCTCCTGAAGTCAGAGAGCATTTAGAACCATGTGACCTGATTTAATGTAAACACAATAACCACATTCTTGTTAAAGATTAGTTCTTTGTCTTTCGAAGTTGTCGGAGCAACTGTTTTAAAAGTTTAGATGTTTGCAAGTACCATCTAAAAGACTCAATAAAAATACTGCTCAGCTCAATTCAGATATAACTTAATATTTTTATTAACATAAGCCACCCTTTAAAGATTATTTGCAACTTTTGTTCTCCCAGTCCTCTTCCATGGCTCTCTGGATAGTGCCCTATTTCTGTAGCCAGCTAATGGGCATTTGCCACTCCCCCTTGCCTGATTGGATAATGCAAACCTGAATTTTAGGGGTTTACCTAAGGGATTTTTCTCCAGCCCTCTTTGACTCTCTCCTGGCTTTGAATGTTAATTCTCTATCTCTGGAAATTGCCCTGAGCATTGTGAACAACTACTGTATTCCAAGTCTCTTTCTTGATGGAAAAGAGAAGTCTGTGATGTGACTTAATTCACTTCTTTCAAGATCAAAGTGTAAGACAAAAGGGAATCAAAGGTGAGGAGTGAAATCAGAGCCTGGTGGACAGTCTGGAGTGACTTTTCCATCTTCATTTTTTAACTCTCTTATATTTGAAGCTGGAAGAAGGCAGTGATGACAATTATATATGGTTGTCCACCTGGTGAGGCTTGGCTTGGAACAATTCTGAGACATTGTATTAGACTAGATGGGCTAGGTAATGTAGCGACAAACAATGCCAAAATCTTAATGGTTAACAAAAATAGTGTTATTTTTAGTCATTCAAACCTGCTGGTTCAGGTATCTCTACAGGTGTTCTCCATGTGGGGACCAAGCATTCCAGGCTGATCCATCTCATGGCATTTTCTTAACATAGGGCTTTGGGGTTTGTCTAAGCAGAGAAAGAGAGCATTGGGAATTGTGCATTGGCTCTGAGTACTTCCTCCTCAACGTGACTTTTCCATCTCAATCTATTGGCCAAAATTAGTCATAGTTCTACGCAAATGCAAAAGGGGCCGAGAAACATAGCCTTCTGTGTGACTAGGAAGGGTTGGAAAACCAAGGTGGGCACTAGCAATGTCCATTACAGACACCTTTGGATGATGTTTCTCCCAGCCTCATGTTCTTAGACATTCAGATGCTGGGGTATGTGAGGTATGGCCTAAGGTGTAAGGGTATGTAGGCAGAGGGGAAAACTTTTGTCTTGAAGACAACACCAATGTCTTTGTCCACACAGCCTGAATGATGAAGTTCCAGAAATTTTCTTGTATGCCATCTTGGCACAAAGACTTAAAGAAAAACAGACTAATCCCCTTATAGCCATGGGTAAATAAATACACTTTTATGGGATGGGTAAATAAATACACTTTTACGGGATATTTTACAAGGTAACCAAGGACTTTGAATTGAAGGCCTAGATCTGGATCCCCTTAGGTATAAAATAGGCAACTGTGGATTTTTATATTTTTAATTCTGCTTTTTCCAAGGTTTGTTGTAGGAATTAAAAATTAAAATCGAGTCCAGGCACCAATAATGAATCAGAAAGGGGAGAAGAGAGCTCGGGTACAGACTCAGTGGATAAACTAAAGAGCTGTGAGCCTTCTCTGAGGGGCAGGAATGGAATCTTTCATTTAACACATCTTCTTAGTTTGTTATCCTGGGAGCAAGTTTGATACCAGTTTCTAATTATGGGAATAGTGATCAGGCCCCAATGCCTTGCAAACATCGTATGTATGTGTGTACAGTCTCACCTCTAAAATTTCAAGGTAGTAGAAAGTAATCTAATTATGTGGATAATTAAAAACAACCAAAGTGCAAGTTTAAAACTTGTACTTTTATGACTGCAAAGCAGGCTATCAAAATGACAGGGTGTCTGGATGGGATCGTTGCACGCACTCAGATTAAATGAGTGCATTAGTTGATTGTTTCTGGTATGAAGATAAGCAGAGAAAAGTATAATAATGTTGGCATTTAAGTGGACCTAATTAGGCTTCAAGTTTAACACTCCATTAAGATGAATGGGAAAGGGTCACCCCCTGTTCAAGCTGTGGTATTGTCTTAGTGTGTCTGGATCTTGCCTCTGAAGACAACAGTCTGTCAGCATACGTTCTCACAGTCACCCCTGTAAAGCAGACTGGAAATTTAATTCTTCTAAAATTAAATCTCAGGTTCTGGAGGCCACAGTAAAATCCACAGGGAGATCTTAAATCTTCAAGTTCTACAGCTGTATTAGTCGTAAACAACAACAATAGCAATGATAATTCTTTCAGTTTTCTATAGGAACACTCAAGTGCAGACTTCAGTGTTTCCTGAATATAAACTGGTGAAACTAACAACCTCCAGTTTACCACTGAAGGACCCTGTCCATGGGAAGGGTGAGTGACTTGGATAAAGTTTCAGAGCATGTCACCGGTAAAGCCAGAAATAACATGGAGGGACTGTTCAGTTTTTGTTGCAGTAGTCTGTCATCCATCAGGGAAGGGGAGTAAGGAACAATGATCTTATCTACTAAACCGAGGGTACATGCATTTGAAAGAAAACCTAAGAATCTAAGGGCAGCACAGCCCAGTAGACATGTTTATAGGGAGATGACTGGGGAAATTCTGCCATCCTGCCATATGGAAATAGTGTGTAAGTAGGAGAAAAGTTTAGTCATGCCAATGCCCAAGGTGTATGGATGTGGTCTGAAAGTTATGACACTTGGGAACCACATTCACAGTTGTCACCCAAAGAGCCACAGGGTCACTGTATGCCTTTTAGTGATTGGATTCAAAACTAGATGTCTGGAGATTGCATAAGGAGAAGCCACATATGGCTTGAATTGAGTAGTTGGGTAAATGGTTGTCATAATTTTCCGATTCTTTGGAAAGTAGTATGGCTACATCTCCAAGCACAGTCTCAGGATTGGTAACTTGTAATTCTGGTTACGCTATAGGCCTGCTGCATGTCATTGGACAAATAATTTCTCTTGCTAAGTTTCAGTTGTTTATTTTTTGAAATTAGTAAGATGAAATTTGGCCTGCTTATCCAAATTCTAGGTTTTGTAGCTGTGTTATTCACTAAGATTTCGGAAAGGAAGTTCTGCTGTACAGCTGGTGCCTAGATAGACCCCGTTACTATGTCCAACTTTTTTCTAAATGTGAAATTATTGTAAATTTTGGAACTGTTTAAATGGGTTCAATAATAATAAAATAATGGCAGTATTTTTTATTAAAAATAAGCCATCTATAGAATCACTGATCTTAGCATTTAGGATTTGGATGGAAAGAAGTATAGTTCTCTGAGTCAGCTTCTTTCAACATGATAGGATTCATTATTTCAGATCCCTGACCCATGATATGCCATTGCTTGAACATTTCTAATAATTGGAGAGTTGAGAATGGGACATTCTTTCCCAGTGCTGGTCATGTTGGGTTATTAGTCCTTCTCACTCCTTGAAATATTCTGTACCAATTGATACTAATCTTGACTCTGAGAATACAATGTCTATTCCATCTGCTATTTGATAGCTTTCAGATATCTGAAGCAAGTGATCATGTTAATCCCTTGGTTTTCTCTTTTTTATTCATTATAAGGCATACAGAAGTTTTCATAAACTTCGTTGCTTCAGAAATGTCCCTCAAGCTTTAATATTTCATGAGGATTCAACTTAGCTTATAAATGTTCTATGTTATGTTATTATATTTGAGTATTCTCACTCATTGAGAACAAATTAGTATTTGGAATGTATTCTTTTTCACAATACATTTAATTAATTTTTTTTTGTTTTAGGGAAATCTAATTAATTTGGGTTTATCCTAATTAATTTAAACAATTGTTTACTTGTAGCTTGCTTTGCTCCAGAATTAGTCATTTAATGCCATTTCCAATAATGAACTGATAAGATAAAAGACATGGAAATGGCAAAAAATAAAATGTAGAAAAATAAGAAAGAACTGGCTAGAGTTCACTATATAAAATACACTTATAAGATTATTATATACTTATTTGTGGTGAGTCCAAATTTGATTTTGAACTTTCTAACAGCCAATTCAAAGAGAGAAATAAGACAAGTTACGAGACTAATAACATCTAAAATGTCAGAAAGGCAATTGGAAAAAAACTCAACAGTTTCTCATACTGAATCCTGGGAACATTATCTCCTGAGTTCTTATAGCAAAGACTCTCTATAACGAAGTAAGAATATCTCCAGCAGCATTTTTATAGTGAATTCCACAACAGATTTCGTAGGGTTTTTCCATGATAAAGTGATAAAATTTCCAAGTGCAAGTTCCTGGTACTTAATAAGAGCTTGTAATGGGTGAATTGTGTCCCTCCAAAATATGTTGAAGTCCTAACCCTCCATACCTCTGAGGGTTACTTTATCTGGAAATATGGTCTTTACAGATATAATCAGGATACAGTGAAGTCTTACTGAATTAGGGTGGGCCCAATCCAATATGACTGGTGTCCATAAAAAGAGGAGAAGAGTCACAGACACAGAGGGAAAATGGCCATGTGAAGACAGAAGGAGAAATGGCCATGTGAAGACAGAAGGAGAGATTGGAGTTGTGCTGCCACATGCCAAGGAATGCCTGTGGCTATCAGGAGCTGGAAGAGACAATGAAGGATCCTGCTTAGAAGTTTCAGAGGGAATGCAGCCCTGCCAACCTGCTGATTTTGGATTTCTAACCTGCAGAACTGAGAGAATGAGTTTCTGTTTTAAGCGACTCAATTTGTGATCCTTTGTTATGTAGATAGCTCTAGGAAACTAATATGGTACTTGGTAGATATTTACTGAATGTATGGATAAGTTTTATGGAACAGTTGACTGATGGGAAAGGGCTCCTCAGAAATTTAGAGACACTGCTGTGATCAGCTAAGAAAAAAATTGGCACAATTCCACCAGATATATTTATATCCATTTCTATTTTTACTAAAGTTAGAATTACTGCATAGAAGATGTATTTATTGGGGGGTTTATAATTAATAATCCATTATCAGGAGGTTTAATGTGTAGATTTGACCACTACCATGAGCCATTTTATTTCCTATGACATACAACTCTTCTTAGAGCTTTGTGCAGTATCCAGCCTATAGTAGGTATTTGAAAAATGTATATAGGAATAAGATATATAGTAAATTCTATTATTACTTGATAAATAATGAGGGTAGAGGAGGGTCCTGTCCCCAAATGCCATTATTTTAAAGGGGATGTATGACACATATATTTTAATTAGCTATGTCACAGGAATCCTGTTATCTCCCCTTGTGAATTTTACTAAGCAGGGGTGTTCCTGCTTCTTTTTCATTAGTCCTTTTCTCAAAACACATGCCCGTGACTTCAATCCCTATCATCTCCAACTATCTTCAAGAAATCAAATAAATCAATGACTCCCTAAACATTGAGAAGAAAAGAAAATGAAAAATGATCCAAGAGGAAAAACAATGCCCTGATTCTGGCTGGAACACAGTCTTCCAAAGTTGTTGCAAGACCAGTTTCAGTCTCTTGAGTTCTGGCTTCCCCTCCTACTATCTCCTTAAGGCAGTCAAATGTTGTGATAGGATAAAGGTAGACTAACAGGTCATAAGCCCACCACAACTTATGAAAGCTCACCAAACACGATGAATGGCACGCATGATGAGCTAGTTTAGGAAAAAAAATCCATTTTCTTTTCAATAACCTAATATTTTATTTGAAATGGAAAAACCTTGGAGAATCATTGAACACCTATGAATTATGATAACCTTCAACTTACAAAACGGAGATGAAGTTGCTCAAGTTTTAAATACAAGAGGCATCATTCGGGACCTGAAAAGAAGAAGAAAAAACCCAAACAAATTAAAACAAAAACAAAAAAGAAACCCAAAAACGTGGTGGGCAGTCTCTAGCGGACCTGTGGAAATATGGAGCAATTGAATGCTCACGTGTTTGCAAAAAGTTCTGTTCATCCTTCCTAGGTTCATCCCACCGGCAGGCAGTTCCACCCCTGTGAGGAATATAGTGGAGCACAATCTCGAAGCTGCTCTGCCTGTAACATTCACAGGTTCTCTCTCCCCCCAAATTTGAGCTGAGGCACTTTTCCTTTCTAAAGAGCAGCATCTGGCCTCTTCGTGTGCTCATTTGCATGCCAATACTGGATTGCTCTCCCAGCGCACAGCTATTTAATAGTGGTGCTGGTGTCCGAGCTCTGGGAACAAACGAAATGGTTTGGGTGTGCTTTTGTGTGCAGTGCGGGTCGTTGCTACAGTGTGCTTATTAAGAATAGTACACATTCATTATAACAAGATTGCTCTTTTGCTCAGGGGCCATCACGGCACATTCTGTAAATGAATTAACAGTAGCGTGCATTTGTGTATTATGGGCCCAGAAGATGCATTTGTTTATTAAATAAATCTGCAACACAGAAAGTATAGTTGAAAAAAAAATCTAGAAAATAATCAGCGTGCGCATGTACAGTAGCTATTTGTTTGTGTTTTCTTTTTTTTTTGAAACCTCAACATCTTGGCGAGTTTTCCTCCTTTGTTTCTTTTAAATAACCAGAGATCACAGGCCACACTATAGACTAACAGCCTGCAAATATTGATGTAAAAAAAAAAAGGAAACCAAATTTAAGTTACAGAAGCACAAAACATTTCCAGAAGTGGTATTGTAAATAATCATGTACCTTTAAAATGATTAATATTATGGTTCTTTTGCATTTCTTTAAATTCTTTTGTTATTCTTAAAATCGTTTGTCTCTAAAAATCACTATTTTTATTTTTGGCTAAAATTTCACGTGCATCACATATATAATTTTCCCCATTGAACTTTGATGTCTTTTGAAATACAAACTCTGCTTTTGGGGCATTCAGCTAATATTGATCCATTTATTTTCAATCTTTTAGCTCAGGTATAGCTAGTATAATATATTAATAAACATGAATCAGTCTGTTAGATTTTATTCCTGTTAACTAATGATTTTTTAAAAGCCCAATGGCAGTTCACAATTACACCGAGAACTCAGATTATATTTTAGATGTGGCTATTCTGTATTTCTCTCTACTTATATTATGTATCTTGCTGTCTTTAATATGTAATCTGATATGTTGTACACTTGAAGTATAATGGAAAGAAAATGGAAATATTTAAAAATATGAAATGTTAAAAGTGTCTAAAGCCACAGCATGGCTAGTATGAAATTTATTAAAATGAACTGAGGGAAAAAGGGAAGAAGAAACGGTCATATTCTCAAATTTTTGAAATTCTTATGTTATTCAAAAGATGAATGTCTTTTAAAAAGAAATTGGTTTCATATTTGATTTCTTGAAACTTTTCTATAAAATCCAGGGGTACTAAGTGAAATTTACCAGAATATTTTAAAAGGGAAAGCCTGGTAGAATGAGTGGATTAGGACTTCATAGATTTTGGGCTTAGCTAAACATCTATGACACTATTAAATATACCCAGCTAATTACTACATCTGCAAATAAAAAATGTGTTTTGTAAGAAACATATTTCTTACAAAATATGGACTTCTAAAAGATATTCCGTATGCAGCAAAAATACATAGCTGATTGAAGCAGGATAACACTTTTCGCCCACATGGAATCTTAAATACTTAGCATTTTGTCCTTAAAGAAGTAATGTTCTGTTCTGCTGTACATTGGGGGGAGAACTCAACCATTGTAACAATTGATTTGATAATTATGTAAGGGAGAAGAAAATATTTGAAACCTAGTTTCTTTTCTTTCATCTTTTTTTTTTTTTTTTTGGTAAAAAGCTCTATTTTCCAGAGCATTTTATTTATTCCGCTGCAGCTTTTAGAGAGGCCAGCCAATCAGAAAGTCTGTAAGGGCCCAGGCCCAGACTCAGCGCTGAGCTCCAAATGCGATTCCAGTCCTGACAGGGGGATTATAGGAAACAGATGACTTACGCTTCTAATTTGTGGCCTTAAATTGCAAACAGAATTTCAGGAGTCGAGCAGAGTAATAAATGGCAATAGAAAAAGCCACACACAGCCAGATCAGTATGTGGTGGTTGTAGGTTAAACTAAATGGGAAGAGACAGGTTATGATGGTTCAGTGTATTACAGAGAAGAAAGTCTTAAATTACCAGTGCTGAGAGGTATTGCTCCACGGCAGACAGCATTGCATTGTGCAGTCCACAGATATCCCAAGCAGAACAATAAAAAAGCAGGTTTAACATAGAACCTGTTGCTGGAGGAATCATTTTTTTTCCCCCTCTTTTAGAAATGGAAGCGGTGTTTTATGTTTGTTTTGACCTCTGCTGTATACTTGGCCCCATGACATCTGTTTTCTACCATTGCCGTTTTTCACACCAAATTAAATGTCGAGGAGTCAGATAAAATAAGTTCAAAATATGTCCAAATTATTTTTGTGGACTTCCAACAAATGTCTCAGTAACTCTTTTCACACGGAACGATACCATTTAAATGCCAACGTAGAAAATTATTTTCCTTTCAGCATTTTAAGAGCTAAAGAAAGGGATTTCGAGGTGTTCTTAAACTTGGGAAATATTGCATTGGCCTTTTTGGTAACTTGTATGATTGTTTCAGACTTGCTTTAAGGCTATTCCATCATATAAAGTTATGTGCATTTGTTGGATAAAAACAGGAAAATTGTTTAACAACGACATATAATAAAACTATTATTCAGCGCTGCTTGAAACCATAAATACCAGTTAGAAGCAAAAGAGATCCACTTTTTATCATGTGGAAACCAGTAGGTATCTGTTTTCCTTTTTTCTTTCTGTAT
The DNA here is from genome assembly GCF_003676395.1 of Aethalodelphis obliquidens. Classification (NCBI taxonomy): domain Eukaryota; kingdom Metazoa; phylum Chordata; class Mammalia; order Artiodactyla; family Delphinidae; genus Aethalodelphis; species Aethalodelphis obliquidens. Next base: position 84,948,703 of record NW_020837946.1, on the reverse strand, counting down.
GTCTTTGTGTGTGCCTGTGTGTAAGAGTAAGAATTAAGATGAGAATGAGGTGAATTTCCACTGTTATAAGAAGTCTGGCTGTCGTAAGTCTGTGATATGAAAATTTTAAAATGGCATTGCATTTGCAACTTCTGATCCAATAAATATATTGACGGAAGTAAACTATCTTTCTTTGAAAAGAATAACACCTTCTTTTAAGATCCAACTTATCTCTGTGTCAGATATTGGCAACTAATTCATGATAAAGATTGATTAAAAAATAATTACCCCATCCTATATTATTTACTGCCAATATATCAAAGTAACACATTTCTTTCCCTAGTGAATGATAGAAACAAGGCTTACTTTAGTCCACAATGCTGGGCTTGAAGTGAGGCCAAGTAAAATCCAAAGTTTTTCTTCCACTTTCCTTATGAACAAGAAATCTGTCACTCTAAAATTCAGATATTTTAACTGCTATGTTAACTTTAAACTTGAACGTTTTGTTTTATATGCTGAATAAAAACTGTTATCTTGCGAGTAACCTGGGGAAAAACAAACTATTTTTGTTGTACTATTAAGCAGGTTGGTTGATAATCATTGAAGATGACTGACTAAATAGATTTTGATTAATCCCTTGCAGAAACTATGCTTGTTAGAACCACTTTGTATTCTGTGTCATGGTAATATCAATGTAGGTTATAGTTATTTCTTTGTAGATGGTGTGTTTTTTGTTTTTAAATCACCTGGCAAAAAGAGAAAACAAACCTTAGTTGAAAGCTTTTGTCTCTAAGAGAAAACTCTTTTCATGCCTGTCCCTTTTTTTTTTTTTTAAGAAATGCTCAATTATTATTTGTGTCATAGTGGGAAAACTGGGTCTCTGTAGGGCCTGAACCTTTTCAAACAGGAGATAGCTTTTGTTTTTGTACCTCATCAACACGTATCACGTAATTAAATCTGATATTTCTGGCTAAAGCAAAATGATTTGTAATACTTCTTTGGAGTTTACTTAATTAGTTTCAGTGTCTTTTGTGTGGTAAATGTGGTGATATTTTATAAAACAGAGCTGAAAAAGGAGGAGGCAAAATGCAATCTTGCAAAGGATGGGAAAGATGGGAGGTGAGAGGGAGGGCAGACCAGTATGACCAAACCATGAAAGCAAGGTGTAGTTCCAGCGTAAAGGCTTGCAGGCTGGAGTCATTCATTAGTTGAGATCATCAAGCAGATCTGACCTGGAAAAAGGCTTCCTGTCAAATGTAGGCCTGGGCATCTGTCAGGGCCTCAGATTCTATACCTTGATCAGCCCAAGACACTGACACCATTTTCTTTAACAAACACCAACAGCCTTTTTTCTCCTTCATTTTAACATGTCTCAGGGGTTGGATTCCCTTTCTTCTCCCGCTCTGTAGAGAGTAAAGGGAGCTTGTTAACTTGCTTAGGTATTTTGACTGCCACTTGCCTGTGGTAACAGTGTCGAAGCATAACTTGGTATAATTGCTATATTTGCAGTCAGAAGAGTGTTCTGTATTTATGTTCAAGCTGCTGAATAAAAAGGAAGTGTCATTTTGGAAAATCCTGTAAATTATCCTCAAAGTTCAGGCAAAATATCATGTGGGGTATACCTGGTATGTCTTGTTTTCATTGCCAAGATGGGGCTTTAACTATGTCAGTTAAATTCCTGTGTTCCTTATGCTCAGATTGGAGAACAATAAAATAAAATTAAACTTAAAAATGAAAGCAGAAGAACTGGGCTCTATAATTTAAAAAGTAACTGGAAAGCATTATAATTTTTAATTATCCATTGTGTCACAATTTATACACAGTATGGATTAGAAATGACAATTTGTGATGGACCTTCATTTAATAAAGACGTGCATAATTTACAGACATTAGCAGTTCCCATTCTGCAAGTGGAAATTAGGATTGTAATGGGACTTTATCCTATTGATAGGTAATGATAGATGGCAATCTAAAAACCAAATTTATTATAAGGTGAACTTTTAAAGAGATAGAGTTGTATTCATTCTGTATTTTGTATGTTTTCAAAGAGTCATTATGGTAGGAAAAACTGCATAACGGGATTTGTGGGGGGTTTTCCCTTAATATATAACTATGTGAAATTTGAGGCAAAGAGTGATGAGTGACAGAATAGTATGGATATCCCTCTGGCCTTTTCCACACAAGATGCGTGTGTGTACATCTTCAAGGATGATCCTTCCAGAATGAGTGCCAGCTGAACATTACGTAACACCGGGAGGCCCAGGGCTGCCAATGCTGACATTCCTTAGTCTGAGAAAAATCATTCTTCTAGTTAAGTAGACCCTCCCTGTGTCTCACTAACTGTACAAAACTGCATGCTGCTGGCAGATATTGGCTTGTAATTAGTGTGGCAGGCAGGTAATGACTTGAAATCACCTTCCAATTGTTTGAGTGTTTGCTCTGTTTCAAAACCCTGGGTGAGTTGGAAAGTCATGGGGGACTATAAGGATGCAAACAGAGAAAAAGGGGAAGAACACAACCAGGGAGTCTCTTTCTGAATAGAATTTCTCCCCAGTTGTTGCTTATTTTACCCCTAGGTCCTCCCTGAGAGACTCTAGAAAGGCATCGAGAATTGGCAGGTTACTTTACCTGCCTGCTGCTCCTGCTGGGAGAGATGGTGCCCGTTGAGAAAGTCATTGCTGTTTTGGAATCAAACCAGCCTTCTTAGTTGCAGCCTCTGCACTAGAAAATTGGGATGGAGAGAGGAATGGCAGCTCAGCTTGTTAGAAAAGAAGCACGAATTACTGAAAGCCAGATTTTGCTTTCCTGTTACAACCTACTTCTCTCTCTTTCATGAGCTTTCCTCAAATTCACGGAGAGCTTTTGCTGTTGAAGCAAGAAAAGCTGAGCCAGGAGCCTGTGCAAAATCGAGACTAGACCACTTCTCTAAGGATCCCGCAAAACACTTAGACCAGTGCTTAAGGCATAAATATGCGTACAAGCTCCAAGAGAGTAACAATTGAACATTCCGAGAGGTGAGCTGGACAGTATGTGGCCACAGCCAATTGCTAGAATGTGGGTCCAGGGTGGCCAGATTTCCTAAATTCTTGAGAGAAGCCAGAAATCTGGAATTTTGTGGAAAAATATCCCATTTTTAAAGCATTGAAACTAATTTAAAAGATTTAAACCTTTGTGTGAGTGAAACAAAACCAGTGGCCTGATTTTAGGCCACAAGCAGCTGGTTGATGATTTCTGTTTTAAATTAATTCTTCTTGGTGCCTTTTCTTTTTGTCATCTTGTTAGATTAGTAAAAAGGAAAAAAAAAAAAACCCAAAAAACAAGGGCAGACTCAAACATGCAACAAGTGTTACTTGGCTTTTACAATTTTCTTGTGATCGTTACATGCAAACGCTTGGAAAAGAACTTCTTAGGAAATGGCCCACAGAGTGTCTGCCTGGCTTTGAGCTTTCTCTGCGCTTTGAGGGCTCCTTTGGGCCAAACGTATGGGGCTCTTTCAAACTTACTTTTAGATGAGCCTCTCTGAGCCCTGACTGACTGGTTCTAATAAATCATTATTAAGGAGAATCCCCTGACTTCTCTCACGCAGCAGTCCCAAAGGCTCCAAAGAACACAGTTTAGGAGATGGTAAGGCCTGGATTTCATTTGATCTGGTCTCTGCCTACTTACCACCACCTCAACCCTAAGTAAGCCATCTATCAACTCAGTCTCCATTTCCTAGCTGGTATGGTCAGGATTAGAGGAAAATCCTTAAATTATGCCTTTTATTAATCCTTTGTATAACATAGATGAGTAGATTATTGTCATGGGACTCAATAGCCAGATACGTACTTTACACTGGTTAAGATCCAACTCATAAATACCCTTTATATTTACTTGAATTCAAACCCTCTATGCTTTTCCAGAATATTTAAAGAAAACTAGTAAATGTTCTTGATAAAGTTCACTTTCAGTTTAAATAGTATCATATAAAATCATGTTGTGACATCTAGAACACTTATGTAATTATACGATAAGCTTTTAAAAAGTTGAATTAGAGGGGCTTCCCTGGTGGCGCAGTGGTTGAGAGTCCGCCTGCCGATGCAGGGGGACATGGGTCCGTGCCCCGGTCCGGGAAGATCCCACATGCCGCGGAGCAGCTGGGCCCGTGAGCCATGGCCGCTGAACCTGCGCGTCCGGAGCCTGTGCTCCGCAACGGGAAAGGCTACAACAGTGAGAGGCCCGCGTACCGCAAAAAAAAAAAAAAAAAAAAAAAAAAAAGAGTTAGATTAGAGTAAAATAAGTCTAGCTTTTCAATGTAATATCTGAAGGGAGAACTTGCTCTGATTTTGGGGTTTGGCCTACTGGGCAAAATGATGAGAGTGATTTTGTTTTAAGCCAGGTTGTTATACATTTAAATATGAGTAAGAATCATCTAGCAGATCAAGGTTAATAGAGACTGGTCATACAAAGAGAAAACTTATTAGGTTTGTGTCGAAGTGACAGCAATAATGGGTCTGGTCACTCTGAATATGCAAGACTAGATGAAAAAGAACTTGCATAGGTGTCTTGTAGTCCAAGTACCGGGTTTTATAGGTGGCCTCAATACAGTCTTAAAAATCATCATGTCCATATTTCAGATTTCTTTTCTATATGCCCTTACTGTCCTTTTATGAGAGAGGTTTCTAGCTATATAGTATCAAACTGAAAAATTACTTGCTTCTTTGTTAGGTGGGGTTTTGGGGGGCAGAGAGGTAATATAAGTAGTAAAAATGTTATTCTCAAACTGAAAAAGGAAATTGAAACTATATGAAAGCAAAAATGTCACTGGCCTAACTTGTCCTTTTCCAAAATGTTTTTTTTCAATATAGTTGACTAAACAATTTGTGGACACCTTTATCCTCTTTCTACCTGCAATCGATTTTGTATATAGGTTGTCTTTAAAATGAAAATATTAAAATCAGTCTCACATTCAGCTGTTTGGTTCCAGTTTTTAGATTCTGCCTTTTCAGTTGCATAGTAATTAAGATATGTGTCTTAATTTCTTGGAAGTTCTTTGAAGATTCTTTTTTCAAGGTAAAAAATAATCCGGCACCTAAATTGCTTGAAGATCCAGTTTAATTTAGAAAGGACAAAACCAAAACATAGGCATAGAGAACTATAAATATATCTGAATGTATAAGTTGAATTACATGGGCTAAAGATTGGAGAAGTTATGTTTTTTAATATACCATTATTATTTTTGAAACATCTGACTATAACAGAAATGACTTAATAATATACTATGATTTTTGCACAGTCTGATGGCTACAGGTACTGAGATATTGCTCATCTTCCTCATTTGTTTGCTCTTATGCACGTTCATCTCAGTATTAAATAGAATATTAAGTGATAGATTTAGTTTTCCATAAAGTAGGACTATAACAGAATTTAACCAAGGAAATCCAAACACACGTTATGAACAATTAAGTATAAAAATCGCGATACTTTGGTGGTTTATCAGCATGAATATGAAAAGCTAGCTTATCATAACCATGTACAACCATCAGTTCTGTGTTCCATTAGGAAAAAATCCCCTTGAGGTCAGATAAATGATTTTGCTAAATAAACAGAATTTTCTCTTTTAATTTGTGAAAACTTAAAAACTAGAGGAATTGATATCACGCTTTCAAAAGAAAAATTTAACTCATTTACACGCAGGTTTTTATGAATCCTTGTCAGAATTTGTGCATTTTTTCAATTAAATTATTTTCTTTTAAAAAGCTAGCTTCAGTGGGGGTTGGGTGGGAGGAAGCGGGCGGAGGGAGAGGGTACCTCAAGAGGCATGAACATAAATTGTCTCAATTTCTAAGAAATGTGGGTCTGACAATCACTTAAGACAATATAGTTGATATGGCTATCAGGCTGAACTCTTTTCAAAAGAATGTTTTTATAGAATATCATTGTGACACTTTGCTCAGATGGATGTCTTTAGCAGTATTTGATTAATGTAACGTAATAAAAGAGATGCACACCAAAGTGTCTGTACATGTCTTGTTAAGTATGTTTGATTCATTATGTGTGGTTCTCAGTTCTTTCCTCTTTCCGCAGTTCATTTTTTATCATTTCAATAATATATCTATAAATATGAAAAAGTTGGCACTTTCAAAGTCTTTGACATATATGGCTATTAATTCATAACTCTAAAAAATTGTATCTTTCAACCTGTCACTTTAAAGCTTGTAGAGTTTATTACAGTAAGTAACCTGTGTTAGAAATTAGATTTTGAACTTCAGCAAGAAGATAAATAAGCTCATGAACAGAAAAGTTAAAGACACCTAGACATAGTTCTAAGATAGAATCACATGAAAAGATCAGTGATTAAAGATATAATTTTAAACTCCCTAAAGATAGCGTTGAGGTTTATATTGGTTACTAGTTTCCAATTTATTTTGTTCTCCAACTCCAGATATCAAATACTGAACAGGCTTGTAATTAACAAAGCTATTTGAATTCAGTTTCACGATCATCTTTGTTGCAGTGAGTTAATGGGTTAAACTTTGTAGTTTATATATCAATGACACAGATGGTTTAAAGCAAAGATATTCTGAAAGCAAAATAATAGTAGTACTTATTTATATATACATCTCGGTGTTACTGTTTTAACGAGAGTAAGCCCTATAAGGTAAATGCTGTTTTACTTCCATTTTACTGATGAGGAAATGAGTTGGGGGTAACATGCCCAAGATCGCACATACGCTAAGGGGCAGAGCTGAGCTTGGAACTCGGAACTTGGAAGTCTGACTCCAGAGCCTTTGACCTCCTATAAGGAAAGCTAAACTCGGAGTGTTTTTGCCTTGGTGCCTTTGGTCCTGCTTCACATCCTCTACTGCATAAGTAACAGCTTGGCCCCCTCCTTTCCCATGTTCCTTTCATGGGTTCAGTTAAAAAAATAATGGCCAAACATTAGGATAGCAAGTCTGAAGTGTTCCACGTAATGAGCTCTGACTCACGGATGATTTGGGAGTTTAGGGTGCCATGTGTGAATAAGCTTGTGGCAGGGACTGAGGGTGAGGTCTGAGGACATGGTTTATGTTGGAGCCTCACCGTATTCTGGTGACTCATGTACACTAAACAGCAGAGTCATGAACATTTACACACACCCAATATCAGGTTTACTGTGAGTCTGTTCTCCCACAGCCGTTTTACAGCCCTCTCTACAAAGCACAGAACTTACTTGGGCCTTTTCACTGAAGGAATGAAGAGGAATTAAAGAACAGACGGCCCCAAGGTCCTGAAAGTCCCTTCCTGGGGAGATCCGTCCTCCTCTGGGCTCTAAAAGGCACTCAGATCGTACTCCTGCTGCGTGCAAGGAGTGGGTTTGGGGTCAGTTAGACAGAGGCCTAGCTCTTGGCAATGTCTTCACCACATCTGAGACCTTGGGCAGTTCACTTATTATTCTTGGGTATGATTTTCTTGGAAATCTATAAAACTTATAGAATGGGATAGGAGCATTTTTATGCATTTGTAAGAAATTAGCACAGAAGAAATTTTATTATTTTCAGCTGTCACTTAGGCAATTGCTTCAGCTCAGGGATGACCGATGCCAGAGCATCGATTAAGGATGTTAATTTTATTCATCTTTGTATCTGTTTAATGTCAAGTGAGAGGAAGAGAGGGTTTAAAATGTGCCCTGGTAATTTATTTTTACACGAGGCTTTTCGAAACTAGAAACAAAGTCAAGGAATCTATGCAAGGACTAAAAGAGAGTTAAGAGAAAAGAAGCATTCGATATTGTAGGCTCAGAGCACACATGGCATCTTCCAGGCCAGGAGAAGGCATGGTCCACCCTACACTGCTCACAGAGCGATCTATTTGGGGCTCAGAAGCACCTTCAAGCCTCTGAGCTCTTCTGCTCTAGCAGAGACCTGCCGTTGTTTATTATCAATGCCATCACTCCAGGCCAGGAAGAAGAGGTGGCCTTAAGGGAGTCAACTATGTTGCTGAGGATTGTACGTTTTGGGGACACAATGGCTAAAATGAATCATGAAATTATAGTTCTGAGTGATCCTCTGTTCTTGGATATACAGAGTTGGAGAGGAAAGCTGTGTTTGTCATTTTAGGGTGCTCAGATCTGGCACTTCTCTTCAGTATGTGTTTTGGGCAGGTCCCATCACTGTTCAGAGCCTAACTTACTGCCCCCTGGAAATGAGGGGGTTGGACCCAAAGATCTCAAGACCCCATTTGAGCTTGCATGCCATTGACTCTGGACTTTTCTATATAAACACTAAGTAAATTTACAGTAACCATGGAGAAAGGCTGTGTCCTTGCTGATAGCTGTAAACGTCCATGATGTCAGAATGCAGGATGGTAAAAAGTGAAGTTGAAAAATGAGGAAGAGGTGTGACAGGGTGTAATCTAAATATTTTTGAAGGGTGTGCACTTTTTAGGCTGCCTAAGGTCGGGTCTGAAAAATATATGTCTTCTCCTAGCATATTTCAGAGTTGGCCGAACTACATTTGAGTTGAGAACTATCTCATCCAGAAAGAGAGAGGATGATAATTAAAGCAAAAGTAGCCCCGCAGCTCAGATGACCCCTTTTTCTGGTGGAGGAAATCTTTGGATGGTTGTTTTTCTACTGAGCCTTTAAAAGAGAGCTCTAGACTTACAAAAGGAGCTAAGAGCCCTTGTAGAGGTAGGTAGAGAGGAACAAGGGAAAGAGAAATGACTTTTCCTAAAGTTTTAAAAACTTATTATTAAATTCATAAATTAGATCAAATTTAGTATTGAATTTTATATAAGTCTCAAACATATATAAAATATAACAAAGAGTATAATGAATCTCCATGTTCCCATCGACTCAACAATCAATTTATGGCCAATCTTGTGTCATCTATCTCTTAATCTTGTTTTAATAAGATTGTTTAGAAGCAAATCCTTAAGTAATTTCATTTGTAAGTATTTCCAAATGTACCTCTAAAAGTTAAGGACTCTTTTTATTAAAAAGGCAATTGCAATATTATTAACACACCTACAATTTTAACAAAAAATTCCTGAATATTATTCCGTATCAACTCAGGGTTCAGATATCTCCAGTTGTCTCATATTTTTTGTTTAACAATTTATTTGAATCTGGATCCTAATAAGGTCCACAGATAGCTATTGGTGAATATGTCTCTTAAATGTCTTTTAATCTACAGGTTTCCTTCATTCATTCTTTTTTTTCCCTTAACATCTATTTGGTGAAGAAACTGGGACACTTTTCCTGTGAATTTTTTGATTTTAATGATTAAATTTCTGTGTTATCTTTTGACATGTTTCTCAGTTTCTTCTATTTCCTGTAAATTGGTACTTTAAGGCACGATTAGATTCACTTTTTTTTTTTTGGGGGGGCAACTTGACTTCATAGATGTGTAGTGTATTCTTATTAGGAGGCAAACAATGTCTCATTGCCTCTCTTTTCATGATATTAGTAGCCATTATTGATTATTGCCTGGATCTTTTAATTTATTACAGGCGGCAATATGTTAATTCTATTAATATAATTCCTTTAAACCCAGTAGCTTAAAATATTTCTATTGAGAGAAACTTCTCCTATTTGATTACTCTGAGGAATTATAGTTCATAATTATTTGTATGTGAGACTCAGGATAAACAATGGATTTAACCCTTTACACACTGGATTTCAGCTTATTTTCTAGCATTGTTCAAAGGTGACCAACGAGAGCTATGTGTGTGTGTTTTAAAAAATTAATTATTTATTTTTGGCTGCGTTGGGTCTTCGCTGCTATGTGTGGGCTTTCTGTACTTGTGGCGAGTGGGGGCTACTCTTCCTTGTGGTGCGCAGGCTTCTCATTGCCGTGGCTTCTCGTTGCAGAGCACCGTCTCTAGGTGCGTGGGCTTCAGTCGTTGTGGCTCGCGGGCTCAGTAGTTGTGGCTCGAGGGCTCTAGAGCAGTAGTTGTGGTGCACGGACTTAGTTGCTCATGGAATGTGGGATGTTCCCGGACCAGGGATCGAACCCGCATCCCCTGCATTGGCAGGTGGATTCTTAACCACTGCACCAGCAGGGAAGGCCCTATGTGTGTGTCTTAAAATTATATTACTTTGAATCCATAGATTTAAAACTGTTTGAATCATAAACTTTTAAGTCATATGGATGTAGGTTTAAATCCTGGCTCTGCCCTATTACACCAGAAAAAAGCTTTCTTCTTTTCTTCCCATGGTTAAATGCTAGTCACTTTGGCTCTCTTCTGCAGTTAGACTTTAACTTTCCTAACAAGGTTAAAAGCTCCCCAGTGCACAATTACACACTCATTTGCGTGGATGTTTGTTTAGTGCCAGATTTCTTAATGGACTGTAAGCTTCATGTGGGTAGGGAACATGTTTTATTTTAATTAAACTTCATATTCCCTTCATATGCACAATGCCTTGCAAATTGAGTTTGCCTGTAAATATTTGTTTATTGAATGCTGAAAAACATGGCAAATTGATCTCCCTCAGCTTCAGTTTTCTCACCTATAAAATAGGGGTAATAACACTGATGCTATTAAGTTATTGTGAAGATTAAATAAGGCAGGGGGTGCAAGACACCTGATCCATGGTAGGTATTCTCAAGTGGTAGCCAGTTGTATTACTATTTCATATCTAATGACCTTGGATACTTCAACTCCACTTGTGAATTTCTTTGCTGATACCTCTGTCTGAAAGCATTGCCTGAGAAACAAGTGAAAAAAAAATATTTGTTTGCTTCTGTTTGGGACTGCTAAGTCAGATGACAGATTGACAGCATTTATAGAGCTCTAAAATGTTCTGAAAGGGGGAAGAGAAAGGAACACCATTCAAGACTCCTGCCTCCAAAGTATTGTGGAGGAGACAAGGTACTAATTGGGAATAATATCAAAATAGTCATGAAGAATTCGGTGAGCCAATTAAGTCTGGTGAATGGATGGAAAAAAGTCTCCAGGAATGCTGGATTATAAAGGAGGTGAAGAACATACTCTGAGGAGTCCTTGAGATTGGAAGAGAAATTCTGAAGTTAGGACTGGTCTCATTCTCAGAAAAGGAAGTTGCTGCTTTAGGAAGGCTGACTAAATGTTCTCACAATATTCACTCGACTAAAAATATCTCTTCCACTGGCTTGAGATCATTCAGATCAGAGTCTATCCTTACGCAAATGCTAGAACTTGAGATTTTTGATGCTCACACCACGCTTTGTCCCAACTGCATAATTTTGCTCAGGCTGGGCCTTCTCTGGAATGCCCTTCCCACCTTCTTTCTCACTTCCTATTTCCACACCAGGTCAGGAGTCACTTCTGTAGGATGTCTTTCTCAGGCCCTTACCCCAGTCCACTGGGTGGGCTAGGGATTTGCATTTTCACAAGCTCAATATACTCATAGCATGGAAGCCAGGAGACCAATTTGAAGTGTCTAGGGAATAGTGATGGACTATGACATGTAGATGTTGAGGGCCTGGGCCAGTGGGTTTGGAGAAAAGAGGACAGGTGAGAGGCAGATTTAGTAGGTAGAATTGATAGTGCTCGAGTACAGTATTTTATTTGAGATGGATCTTGAGCATTCACCACATGAGTAAAACAAAATGTTAGCCCATTAGCACAGTGCAGACCTCAGGATTCTTATATTATTTGGTGTTTGCAATCGCCCTTACTCCTGTTGCCTTCCATAAAGCTGTGTGACCTTGACTTCTCCTCTGTGTTTGCCCAGTACATCCTGTACATATCCCTATGGCCACATTTACCACACTGTCATGTTTGCTGACTATATCGAACTGTGAGCACCCAGAGGTAACAACTCTCTTATTTATTTTCATTGTCTCAGCAGAATGCCCAGCATATACTTAGTGCTTAAAAAATAACAACTGGATGATTGGGGTCTTATCTGGCAACTTGTACATTTCAATTTGGAAATGATATTTAGTTACCCGGAAGGATAGAGATCGGTAATGTGTTGACATATGAACCTGAGTTAGTATACCCAATTGACCCCTTTTCAGGAACAGGAACAGAGTGGTGAAGAGTTGGCACAGACAGCAGGCTGATTTCGGGTAGGTCAGCAGTGTAAACTAACTGTCAGCCCGGGCTGAGGAGCAGGGAGAGAGGAAAGATAAACTACCTAGTTTGTATTCTTCTTTCTTCACATGGTCCCTATGTGAAAGGTGGGTAAAGCTAGAAGTGTTTAGAGAATAGTGATCTGCCTTTTAGTCTTTCTTGACTAGATCATGGAAATTGAGCAGAAGCAAACCATATAGAGATTAGGTGGGGTGGGCAATTGTTGGAGAGCTTTAGAACATGGACATATGATAGGGGTATATGTAGAAATGCATAAGTCTTTTCAGAAAAAAAGCCATCTTATCTTCACAGTGTTTTGTATATTTGCACAGACAAGTTGCTCCTTTATCTGAGTTCTTAAAACACTCAGTTATCTGCCTAAGAGAGATGCTTTTTGACATAAACAACTATCTACCTGGGGTCAGAATTTCTTAACAGATAAGACGCCCTTGTGCTCAGGAAGGAACTTCTGCAGTCAGATAGCGCACTAAACTTTTATTGTTAATATGGGAAGAAAGGCATGCATCGGAATAACAGGAAGACCCGCTCTGGTGTATCTGAATCTGACGTGGGGGAGGGGTTGTCATTTTTATCAGGCAGCAGTTCTTGAAACATGGACTGTCCTAGATTTTATTGCTTTCTGAAATTGTTAGTACCATGGCAGAGATTAAATGAAATCCAGGATTATTTCAGACAGTGTTAGAAATGAACAATAAAATGTTTCTCATTAAGAATCTGACTGATCTTGTTGTATTTCATAGGATTTAGCGCTTGTCGGTGTTTGTCCAGTTAAATGTCTTCGTACATAACATGTGTTTCTTTCTTGGTTGGAGGGATGGGCAGGAGTAGATCTTTTTCTGTGAAAAAAATTTTTTTTGTTTTCATGTTTAAACACATAAAATTTCATAGTTATTTTCCAATAGCTAAACAAGGTTGTTATATAAAGATTTATAAGTGACATTTTGACTTCTGATTTATGTGGAATCTTAAGAAATTATACTAAGTAAACTTTCAAATTATACTGACTAGGAAGTTGGATATTCTTCTCAAAAGGAAGATAAAGATTCTAATTTCTTTTTAAACATAAGTTTTTGTGTTATGCCTCAGTCTTATGGCAGTGAAGAGATAAAATAAAATGCCAGTTTGAGGTAACTTTTTATATTTTTTATTTTCATATCCTAACAATACAGAGATGATTCCTAGGAAACCTCATTTCCCTGACAAGTCAAAGATTTACCTTTGTGCTTCTTGTTATTTGCTTTTAAAAATGTCAGTGACTTTTATTCTTTTTTTTTCTTTTATCTCCAAAGTCAATTGAACTGCTTAACCAAATACATCTTAATAGTGTTAATAAAGTCTCATTATTATTCCCTGTAATAATTATTTCTTTAGGACTAGCAGGAAGTCTGGTATTCAACATGGTTTACAAACTCAGTGAGATGGACGATTCACAGAAATGCCAACTGTGGTTGAGACTACAACAGTGTTGTTCTGCTCTCTTTGCCTTATTATACATTTTTGTTTCCTTATTCCTGTCAAGCAGACTTCCCCTGAGCAGTTTAGATGGAGACTCTAAGGGAGGTGTGTTTTCAGGAAGACTTAGTGGCCACATTGGAAAGAAGTCTTAGTGAGATACGGCAGAGGTCATCATAACATGGCTTTGAGTCTCAGAATTCTGGAGGAAGTAGGTATGAGGTGGTGGCAGAGTAGGAAAGATACTGAGGTGTTTCTAATACAGGCACAGGAACATGTGGCAATAATAGAATATTACTAAAGTTTTCCTCTAGAATGAGTCATTGCCAAATATAATTTGAAGCTTTATGCAGCCCCAAGAAAATACCAATTTCTATGATTTTTATGGACTTGCACTTTGGAAAGGTTTGGCAAATTGATTGATTGACAATGAATAAGTGCATTCAGAATTCACAGTTGAAGCTCATATTGTGGCTTGACTTTAACTAGGTGTGATACACATGGATGTCTTTCCAAAGGTCTGATTTGTTAAAAACAATACTGAAAGAAATTGACATATAACTGTAAGGATTCTAGGCTTAGCTAGGAGGCAAATTTTGCATTACAGTTCAAGAATAGGCAGTAGCTTTTAAAACCCAAATCCAGTATCTAACCACCCTAAAGAAATGTTTTTTTGTGAAGCTGAAAAGATTACGTATAATATTCTTTAATTTAATTAGAGACAGATGTACCTCTGGTCTAATAAGCTCCATATTGTTAAATGGCAATGCTAGCAATCTCCCTTCATCAGCATTATCCAAAATTTAATCTTAATGTTATTTTACTGAATCTATGGTGATATTTGTTATTTTTTGTTTTGTTTTGTTTTGGGTGGTAGCTGGGGTGTGTGGAGGAGTGGATGCTCAGAAGATTGGGGGCCAGTTTGTAAGAATCTCCAAAGATTCAGGAAGCTTTGCAACTTTAAACAAAAATCAGAATAGAGAGACTGATACCTGTTTCCATATGAATTTTTTCTCTATCAGTATAAAGTATGATAAAGTATGATAAAAAGCAAAGTTTGGGATACTTTTGTGAGAGCTTGATATTGTAGGTGGACATATGTCAGATATTATACTAAGTTAGTCTAAGAACTCTAACACTATGAAAGTAGATGCAGGTAGGCTATCTTCTCTAAAGATATCATAGATAAAATAATACTTGGAAATGGCCACATATTAGCTTAACTTTTCACTTTAGAGATACCTTATTGTACAGACAAATAATGGTCTGTACAATAAGGTGTAATGGTGTGTATTTTACGTCTAAGAATTTGGTGACCAAAGTACTTTGCCTTCTCCCTCATGTTCTGATAATGAGATTTCATATTCTGTGAACATTTTACATTTCTCAATCCTCTGAACCTATGAAGAGTCCTCCTCCCTTACCTCTCAACTCCCCTGAGATAATGCTCTGAAGGAGAAGTTCAGTTCCTTCCATAGGCACTGCCCATACCATATGGTAACCTTTGCTTCTTCCCACGGGCTCCAATTGGCTGTTGGCAGGAATCTATAGAAGACTCCACCATGTTCAGTGGTTATTTAGTAATACTGAAACACCACTTGTCTATGGCCCATTTCAACTGTCCCATGATTCTTAGGAGGCCCTGGCCTCCAATTTGAAAACAGAAAATAAAACCACAGATCTATGAAGGTCAAAGGGGAAGTGAAGAAAGCTATAGCGATTGTTAAGACATGGTAACTTCTTGTTTAAATTTCATTATCCCCACTTATATTGACTCTCAGGTAAACACTCTAATGACTTGTGATTTTTGTTGGGTACTTTATGAAGCAGCAGAAAATGGCAGACCTTGCAAAACACATGAATAGAGAGAAAGCGTCAGTATTGGTAATCAGCTCAATAGAATAAATAAATGGGAGTTGGGCTATTTCCTGGAGGTTTGAGTGCAGATTTGACAAGGCCAGGAAAATGGATTGCACTCCAGTGAGAACTAGTTTAAACTTGAATTGAGAAAACGCCACATTTCTTCCTTGTTGAGTCCTGTGTATAGAGAAGAGCCTAAGAAAGGGAAGTAATTCAGAAGTAGGGGTTCGGAGAGTAAACTGAAGATTTCCATGGAAATAAGCTGGGTTTTTTTTTTATGACTTTTTTTGTGTATGTGTGTGTGCCACTTTTAAGCTATTGCTTTCAGTTTACTTCAATGCAGTCACTGAAGTAGCTTAGAAAGAAATCTTTGATACGCCAGATCAACCAAATGTTTAAAAATATCCTTTTGTGCCTCTATTTATAATGCAAATAGTAAGGTTGGCATTTTGGGTTCATTTCACCATCATCTCTGAAGTGGGTTAACATACACAGAGTGAGGAAGTGAAGGGAGTCCCACAAGAGAGCACATCTTTGATAGTTCAATAACAGTAAAAAAAAAAATGTATTTAGGTCTTTTCTAAATACCTTATACTTCCTAAGAGTATAAAAAATGAGAGGAAGAGATCTAAGAAGAATAAATTGTGGTTGCCCTCTATGTTAGCTGAATGACTAAAGATATCGTTCTATGAATTACCCACTACTTAAATATTCCTAAGTCTAGCCTTTATGAGCTCATAAAAACGACTTTGCTTATGTGTCTAGGAAAGCCAGTATCTTTATATACTGTCAGAACAGAACTAACATACTGTTTCAATATAAGTTTGAAAACCAGCAGATATTTTGTTATATAAAGCAAGCTGGGCAATCACCTTAAACCCACGTTTACATTTTAGTTTTATCATATATAAACATTCCCTCGCTGAAATAGTTTAAAAAAGTGGTAACCTATGTTTGAGAATGATGGAAAGAGACTGAATTCTTGTTGAAATAGTATTACCACTGTAGTGTTTTATTCAGGAGAATCTCCAGTCTTTTTCCAGATATACTAAAAAAGCCAAAATTAATTAACATCAGAAACGAAAATGAAGGTTGGCAATGATCATACATCCATGCTAGCAGAGGGAAAGCTGGGAGTCCTCTATAGCATATAAACCCGATTCCACTTTCCTGTGTGAGTTCCTCTGTAAAGCCTCTCATGCATTCTGAAGTTTCAGAATTTCTTCTCGGCAACTGATGTCAAAATACATTTTCCGACAAATACCCCCCAAAAATGCAACCAAAAGCAATAATATTTCAGGAAGCTTCAGCTGAAGTGTGAGTAATAACCTCTGGATAAACAGAAGTTTTACCATCTTCTGTTTCATGATTGAGCTTTTCAAATGTAAACAATTTACAAGGAAAAAAGTGGGCCATGTCAGATTTGAGAAACAGAGAGAAGTTTGACAGGAAAACCAGAGTTGTGCTCTGTCAGGAGAGGTAGTTAGGACATGCCTATGACTCTAAACTGTTTAGATATATTCTCGTCTTTGAAATCGTCATTCCTACCCTTCCCTCCACCCGCACTCCCCTCTCCTCTCTTCTTGGGCACTGGCTTGGACTTCTTTGCCTTTGCTTCTCTCAGGGACCTGAGTTCTCAGTTCCCTCCCATTTTCCCCCTTCTCCTCTCATTCATCTTTCTGGACCCTTTTCTCTCTCAGGCATGTTGAGGAACCATTCCTTTCCAGGTGCCTTCCTCGCCTCAGCCTTGCTTAAGTATCTCTCATATATATTTCATAATGGTTATATTTTAGTAGGAAAAAAGTCTCCCAGTGACCCTTTTTCTTTTGTTATCTGACTTGAGCTAAGTTTTACGGTTCTGATTAGAGACAAATCTTTATTTTTCTACATTGCCACTCTCTCTGCTGTCTCATTTAACACAGCTGGTGTAAAAGTGATCAAATGCTGAAACTGTTAGCATATCAAGACCCATTTGCAGAAATGATGATGAAATACTGTGAGAAAGCATGCTATATAATGCTGTAGTGGATGCTGTTGGTACCCTGCCTAGATCCCCTTCAGTGACTGGTGCTTGCTCCCCGCAGCTGCTTTGGGTGTGGCTGGAAAACTTACAGCTGCCTCCGCTGGAGAATTGCCCCTGGCCAGTGACTGTCAGGAATGGGGGAAGCTTGCAAAGGCCAGCCTCCTGGCCTCAAGGTGCACCAAATGCTGTGGTGTGATTTGTCCTCCAGACTTTCTCTGTGCATCGACTCCAGCTGAGCCCACGTTCTTGCCTGGTGTTCTCGCCTTCTTTCTTCCCTCTCCTTCAAACACTCCTCCAAAGAAATCACTTGAACAAGAATTCCTATCCCAGTCTCTGCTTCTAGGGAAACTCACCTAAGACTTACACTTTTTAAATAAAGAAAAATCTTAGAATTATTTGACCAAATCTCCAATATATGAGAAATGACTAGTTTTAAGACGGACATTGATAGAATAAAGCCTTAGATTTGGAAAAATAGAATGAAAACTTAAGATATTTTCGGTTGTGGCAAAACTTAAGAAGTGTAGAGACATTAGTTTTTACCTCATAAAAAGAGAGGAAATGCGTTTTAAGGAATTGCAAATATTTAAGATGTTATTAGCCCAGAGAAATCCCATGAGTGGGGCTGTGGCAGTCTCCTAAATACTTCCCGGATGACTACTACTTCATAATTTCCAAAGTATTTTCTATTACATGACCTTAAGTCAATCTCATGGCAGGCATGACAGGCAGGGATAATGATTAGCTCCATTTCCCACATGTGAAGACTGCGTCTTAAAGAGGTGAAATGACTTGGCTGTTATCTCACAGGTAGTAAGTACCAGATGTATAGCTGGTGTTCAAACCTAGGTATCTGTGTGAAATATGAATAAGATTTGCTGATTAATTCAAACCATGTTCTTAGGTTTATCACAGATTGGAGCTTCATAATTCTGTTATTAAGTCTATTAGGGCTGCCTCAGTGATCCACCTACTAATCTAGAGTTAATCTTGGACAAAGTGGTCAAATTCATATTAAATGTATTTTAGCTATCCATTGGTATGTAACAAATTATTCTAAAAAATAGCAGCTTTAAACAAATTTATTACTCACAATTTCTGTGGGTCAGGGATCTGAGGATTGCTTAAGTACTTCCGTCTCAAAGACTTCTCGGAACTACAGTCAAGGTGTTGGCCAGGATTGTGGTCTCATCTAAAGGCTCAGTTGAGGGAGGATTAGTTTCTAAGCTCACTTGGGTAGTTGTTGGCAAGATTCAGTTTCTGGGGAGCTATTGAACTGAGGGCTTGATTTTCTCACTAGCTGTTGGCTGGAGGCCTTCCTCAGTTCCTTATCACATGGCTCTTTCCACTGGGCAGCTCACAGTATGGCAGCTGACTTCCCTCAAAGTGCACAGGGGAGAGAAAGCACGAAAGCACAAGCAAGGTGGAAGCCAGAGCTTAATCTTGGACGTGACATTCCATCACTTTTACTGTGTTTTGTTGGTTAGAAGTGAGTTACTAGGTCCAGCCCCCTCTCAGTGGGAGAGAATTACACAAGGATGTGAACATCAGGAGGCAGGGGCCGTTTGAGAGGCTGTCTACCACAATGGGTCCCTTGGCTTTCTCATGTATGGGGCCCTGCAGCTTCATCCAACCTCTTCTTCTCTCTATAGGGAAACACTGGATGATTTTCAATATGTTAATTTCATGGGTGTAAGCATGTGTGCCCTAGTTTAATGCTCTTCTCACTCGTTCTTCCTCCCACACACTCTTTAATTTCTCTTCTCCTTTTGTTCTTCCTTTCTTGCTTCCTCTGCCCTCCTGCTTCTATCTCTGCTCACTTCTCTTTCAGACTCCCTGTTTTTCTCTCTCCTTCCTTCTCATCCTGTCACAGTTACCTTCTTTCCAAGAATATCAGTTCTTTACATCTTTCATGCTGCTGTGGCCTTTACTGCTTCTCTGTCTGTTCATAGGGGCCATGGACAACCAGCAGTTTTAGATGCTGGCTTTTCAGTTTCTAAATAAAGTGATTTAATTGGACTATTGGGTCTAGTCTTCTGTCTCCATGGAGTGAGACAACATAAAAGGGCAGGGTGGTGGTGGATTTCTTTTCTATTTCTCCATACATAATGTCAGGACTCAATTATATCTAATGTCCAGTCTTGTGTGTTTTATGTTAAATGCTTTTTTTAAAAGTTTTCTTTAGAATTAAAAAAATATATTTATTTATTTTATTTTATTTTTGGCTACATCGGGTCTTAGTTGCGGCACACAGAGTCTTCGTTGAGGTGTGCAGGATCTTTCGTTGTGGCACAGAGGCTTCTCTCTAGTTGTGGCTTGTAGGCTCCAGGGCACGTGGGATCTGTAGTTGTGGCGTGCAGGGTTCAGAGTGCGTGGGCTCTGTAGTTTGAGGCACGTGGCCTCTCGCATTGAGGCGTGCCAGGTCAGTAGTTGTGGCGCGTGGGCTTAGTTGCCCCACAGCATGTGGGATTTTAGTTCCCTGACCAGGGATCGAACCCGCCTCCCCTGCGTTGGAAGGTGGATTCTTTACCACTGGACCATCAGGGAAGTCCCTTTATGTTAAATTCTTTAAGCACATAAGATGATGGTGATGATGATGACAATGATGCAGGCCAAAGTACACTATTACATCACTTATCTAAAATGACCTGTTTAACTCTTGATGGCAGGGACAGCAAACTTTATCTCTATTTCCAGTATCTAGCACTTTTTTTTTTTTTTGCGGTACACGGGCCTCTCACTGCTGTGGCCTCTCCCGTTGCGGAGCACAGGCTCTGGACGCGCAGGCTCAGCGGCCATGGCTCACGGGCCCAGCCGCTCTGCGGCATGTGGGATCTTCCCAGACCGGGGCACGAACCCATGTCCCCTGCATCGGCAGGCAGACTCTCAACCACTGCGCCACCAGGGAAGACCTCTAGCACTTTTTGAATGAATAAATAAATGTAGTACTATAGCAGAAGTACAGTAGATTGGATAGGTTGGCTATTTCAGTTACTAAAGATAGGGTGGAAAATGTTTTTTCCAAATCTTACATGAAACTCAGAAAAAATGTTAAATGTCTTCTTTCTACTTTTCAGCAATAGGAATTGCTCTCAATGAAAAGGGACTATTTGACCCAGCAGAGAACATAGTTCACATGTGGTGAAGATGTACAGTAATTAGCCTGTTTTGGTCTAGGATGACTGACAGTGATAGTTTTATGATATTAGGCAAAGTTTCTTGGGGCAAAACATGATTAGAATATGTTCAACTTGATGATGTATATGGTAAGCCTATTGGCACATAGTAACCAATTTCTTTGCATGATCTACTGGCTGGAAACTTCACAAGGAGAAGTCAGATTATTTGGAAAACAGTTGTTTAGTGAGTTAGAATGAATGAAATCTTTAGTTGAGCACAGGCATCAAATTCTGTCCTGGTTTGTTGCTTGTCATGCCCTATTCTCCATCTGGGATGCCCAAGGCACTTTTTCAGGACACTTGACCTACCAGTTATATTTCAGAAACTACTGATTTGGTGCTTGCTGATGGAGTTTAGACACTGAGGAGTCCAGCTACTGGATTACATACAGACTAATGACCCATCAGATGCTAAAGGCAAAAAGCTTAAAGTGCACTAGTGAATTAAACCACAGTATTGTAGGAAACGAAGAATTTATTACATCATTAAACTTAATTCAGTAAGTTTTGCTTCTTTAGATGCACTGCACTGAGGGAAAAGTAAGAAATTAATTTTAAACCACTTTCCCAGGTAAAGGATATTCACGTGAAATTAAGAGACAGAGTATTTCATTGGGATTAAAAGAAAGGCATTAGGGCTTCCCTGGTGGCGCAGTGGTTGAGAGTCCACCTGCCAAGGCAGGGGACACGGGTTTGTGCCCTGGTCCGGGAAGATCCCACATGCCGCGGAGCGGCTGGGCCCGTGAGCCATGGCCGCTGAGCCTGCGCGTCCAGAGCCTGTGCTCCGCAACGGAAGAGGCCAAAAAAGGGAGGGGCCCGGCGAACGGGAAAAAAAAAAAAAAAAAAAAAGGCGTTAAAAGGAATGACAAATTGTGAAACTGGGCATGACTGCCTAGCCAGGCATGTACTTCCAGATCAGAGACTATGTGCTTCAGTTAGTTAAACACAGGAAAACCAGCCTTGCCTAATTTAATGGTACCTTGATTGAAGTTTTCAGGGCTTTGCATAAAATCTCAGAGGCTCATTGATACAAAAATGTCAACAGTAATCAAGATTGATGCTTAGAGTTTAATCTGAAAGTTAGAATGGGCACAGAATGAAAATCAAAATGGAGTTGTTTTGCTTCAAAGCTAGGAATTATTATGATATGAAGAAAATTCTCAATTTAAAGATTACTATAAAACATAAAAATGTAACGTATTTGATATTTAATCTTTCTACATATACACCTCATGATTGCTTTATAGCAATAGATAAAGTGCTTATAAATAGTACCTTAAAGATTACTGAGGAAATTGCTGAGTGTTTGTACCTTTTGTCATTTGTGAATCAAAGTAATCTGACAATCCTCCCAGGGGTTCTAAAATGAATTCCAGCATTATAGAGGTAAATGGTTTTTAAAAAATAGATTTCTTATCATATCTATAATGCCAGTTCTAATAATGGAGAGACTCTTAGTATTTGTATTCTAGGTAATAAAATATATTTTCTATTAGTGATTTTTATTTAGTGTTATAAAAGAAAGAGTTCAAATTCTCACAGAACAGATTTTGATCATTGTTTTAACTGAATAAATTCCATAGCAGATGGCTTATGTCAAAGTAAAGAAAAAAATACTATGAGGTAGGTCTGTGTCCAAGGGACTAAATATTGTAATTTCATTAGAAATCTATCCTATCTCAGGATATGCAATGTGCTGTGCTCAAGATGAACATAGAAATAATAACCAAAGCAGCACTTTTTTTCTTTTGTTCATTCATTACTAAAGGTGACACTTTAAAACAATTTTTAAAGTAGGGTTTTAAAGCCAATATGATTTGGAATTTTCATTTTTTTTCCTTCCCTCCTCTCTCCTTCCTTCCTTCCTTCCTTCCTTCCTTCCTTTCTTTCTTTTTCTTTCCTTCTTTCTTTCTTTCTTTTTTCTTTCTTTCTTTCTTTCTCTTTCTTTCTTTCTTTCTTTCTTTCTTTCTTTCTTTCTTTCTTTCTTTCTTTCTTTCTTTCTTTCTTTCTTTCTTTCTTTTCTTCCTTCCTTCCTTCCTTCCTTCCTTCCTTCCTTCCCTTCCTTCCTTCCTTCCTTCCTTCCCTCCC